>NC_088300.1:65449957-65601090 GCF_032854445.1 Liolophura sinensis
CAAAGGTGAGTGGTTTATTCCAGGCACTCTGATTTCCTCTACCAATAAAAGTGCCCACCATGTAGAAATGGTCTTAATTCAGTAAGGCGTTCAGCAAAAGTCAAACAAATGAATAAATGAATAAATGAATAAATAAATAAATGAATAAATAAATAAATAAATACCATATTCATCTCCATCTGAAGTGTTGTGGAACAAAAGGAATTGAAAGGAATATTTGTACATTGTTTCAGTGTTATTGTATGTTAAATGTGATGACAACACAGCATTTTAAGTAATTCTAGACCAGTGCCGTCTAATAAATCCCAATTAACATCACTGCATTTTTTTGTACCTTCAGCCATGGTGCTCGGGCGCGTGTGAAATGCTACTAGTTATGCGTTTACATGAACAGTTAGAATTAAACCCTGACTGAGGCAAACTGACAAGAGGCCGTTACGTTCTGACCATTTGTCAGCTATCACACTGTAGTGCCTGCTTTGGTTTTACTCTCTCTGCTGTACGTCTTTAATTATACCATACACGTCAATTCAGTGTTCATAATTCCTGAGTATTAAAGCTTTCACGAATTAATCCAAACAAAGGGAAATAACTCGTTCGTAGTGTATTCGTGCACACTGGCAAAGAGGATGTTGTGTAAACGTGCTCAAAGAATACATAAACACAAAACCCGAATACACAACTATAGACAGTTTGTCTCATATATGTTTCTCTTTATTACATTTACATAGTGCTAAAGTTTATTAAAAATACAATTTATTGATTGATGTATGCCACGAATTTTTATAATGTCACACCGATTGAAGAGCTAAATTTGCTTTTGCAGTGGACGTTTTTCTCACCGTTCTGTCTAATACAGACTATATACAGACATACCAAAAGTATGTATAACTTTTTTATGTATATCAAATTATTTAACAAAATACAAGTCAAAATATAATATTTTGTACAATATAATATTTTGTACAATATAATATTTTGTAAAATATTTGGGGGGGGGGGGAATAAAGGGAATTAATTCTGTGTGTTAAAATCGGTGGAACAATCTGGTGTTGTAAAACTCGGTTTTCTCGCGTGACTTTGAATTCTCCGCGATTGCTGCACGTAACAGCGCCTGTCAGGTAACTTGAACCACAGTAATTTTCCTATCGAGTTGAAGCGCATCGATAAACAAACCAGTAAGTGAAATGCCTTCTATAGCAGATTTGATAGACTTGATGGCAGATAAGACTATTTACTTTTTACCTGCGAGGCTTATTGACGGCTGAAATTAGCTTAATCAAGCCACAGCGGGCCATACAGCTTGTAATTGAGGCCGAAGAAGGCAGGGTCTTACCTAAAGCGGATCTGTCAACAGATTCGAAATGAACTCACGGGAAAAGCTGCAGCGAACGTTTGTGGAAATCCATATGTATTTTGTTTTAGTTCGATAGCAAAAAGCCAGTTAGGGTAATTCTTCAATTGGGATTTGTTTGTTTTCCGTCTTCCCGTCGACTACATCGTTTAGTGGCGTAACGGATAAATGGAGTTTTGTGTGCACATTTGCCGGTAGCTTGATGTCGCACTGAGCTCTCCCTTCTGCCAGCTATTGGCGCTTTTAGCTGGTGATGGTAATAAACAATAGAAAAGTCGAGACGGCCGATTAGCAGAGCAAACTGCGGAAGAGCTAAGATTTTCGACACTTTTGATGAATTAGCCGGGAGGATCAAACTAAACAAACTTTAGTCCAACGCTCGGGTTATTTACATCAGGGATGAGGCGAGGCATAATTGCAGCTCATCAAACACAAACCCGCGCGCTGATCTGGTTTCAGTCACGTGACATGGGAATCTGCGTGGAAATATGGCGGCGTAAATTAAGCTAATGTCGATTTGGGTGAATTGCTTGGGTTGTGGCCGAAGCGGTGATCAATTTCCATACGCTGTGCTGGCAACTCAACTCTCGGCCGTGGCCACCATGTTCAGCAAACAATTACCGGTTCCTCTGTCTCTCTAATCGTGACAGCTCTGGATGGCTCGGCAATTTGACCCCACAACGAGCGTCTGCCCGACCACTTTCGCATCTCTAAATCTGTTTTCTGCTGTTTTAAAGAAAGCAGTTACCGGGTAGTCAGACCGTTTGTTCTTATTCCGCGATCACATAGTGAAATGCTAAGCCTTTCATTCGTGGTCATGGTCCGAGTTACATTAAACCGTGGCGAGCAAAACTTTAAACACCGATCAGTAATTAGCAGATGGAAAATAATCAGTCCTAATTTGTGGTCAAACAGTTTTTCGTTTCCACACATTATCTGACTTTTACGTAAATGTCACGTCTCGCCAGGTTAGGAGGTATAACTTTCATCATATAGCCCATACTGGTGACACAGTTTTGTCGTTCTGTTTACATAGGGCATATATTTACACGACAATGATAATAGTAATATTAATATGAATAAAATAATATATAACTTAAAATCGTATACTCCAACAAAAATAACACATCAACTATTGTTGCTCTTGTTTTGTTACATTGTTCTATTTTGTTCATTATTATTATTGTTATAAATATTATTATTATTTAATAATAATACAATGACTGACCACGTTGTAAAAATATGTTGCTGTAAATTCAATTTTACACCATCATCACTAGTTATACACAATGAGACCAAGTACGTGTTGTAAGGTACAAAATGTTTAATAAATGTATAACACTGAACCCAAAAATGGGTTCACTGAAATTGCTTGTTTTAATTTAGCTGCCACGCATTCGGTTGCAGTATTAAATCGGGTACTGGACAAGCGATTCTAAATAAAACACTGTTCAAGTAAATAACTAAATAAATAAATAAACAAATATATATATATATATATATATATATATATATATATATATATATATATATATATATATATATATATATTACCTTATTACCGTTATTTGGGATTACACACTCCAGACATCTGCGGGATTTGAACCGGCGCCCATAATGCGGGAATCTAATCAGCAGCAATCTACATTCCATCTATCTCGACCTCCCGGTGATTTAGAATTTCCCAGATAAGTGAGTTGTGAAAATACCTAACCTCGCTGATGGTCATCTTATATGAAATCAATACTCTAAATGTTGATCATCAACAATGCTGTTTAAATAAATAATGAATATGCCTGTGTATATAAGTAACACAGATAATATTCGCAAAATTCCAACAGTTGTACATTTTTAATTATCTTGGTAACAAAGTCCAAATGAAATATTTGAAATGGAAATTATCTTCAATCGAAATCAAATGAACATTGCTAGTACTGTTCAAGTATTGCACCTTTTCAACAAAGAAGTCACTATGTTATCATGTATAATAATGTTTTATTAAATGAAAATCATTTTAATGTATGCAATAGTAATAGTGCCACATTATGGCAAAAACATACAGCTAAAAACAAAAACAAATATAGTTGTTTGTCAACAGAAAAAGGTCACAAAATTCCCGGTTGATATCGACCAAATTAAAATGAAAAATTGGCCGATGTCAAAGTGAATTAAGTCACAAGAGTGTCTGAGATACTAGAGCTTTATAAAGATTATGGAAAGCAAATACATAATAATGACGGCCTCTGTACATTAAACCATGCAGCAGGAATATTGATGAGGGTATGTATTTTGTGCTGCTAGTTGACCGATGTCGTGGGTCACTATGTCCATTAGCCCAAAGTCAAATCTCTACCATTCAAATGTATTTTGGATCAATAGAGTGCTGAACTATTCTGGTGTTACTTAACGACTTAGAAGCTTCCATTACGGTTCCCAGAGGTCGGTATTAGCTTATAGAAATAATATGAATACAAGTAGCACTCAAGTGTCTCGTTAATATGTTTTCAAAGCTAGCTTATAATCTTGACCGCTCTCTATCCACACCCTGCGTATTGGCGTACTTAAGACAGCGTCTAAACAACCAGTTAAGACGGTATTGCTGCTGCCGATGGACAAAGGCTCGTCTAAAAGGAGCCTTCCTTCCACCTTTTAACCTACACAATGCCTGACGCGCTGACAGAAAACAAAGATCTTTTCCCTGCAATACCTTCGGCAAAGTCGCGACCAAGCGTCCTTTTCAGTCGATCCGCTGCTTTCTCGGAAGCCTGCAGCTTTGTTTGAACACATCGCCTTTGTCGAACAGGTAAGTCTTTGATGCGGACGATGGCTGACGTTTCCATCTTCATTCACCTGCGTACGCTAGGCCATATTGATCTGAGTAGCCATTGTCTGACGGTTCCTTTTGTAAGCCCATCATGGACATCAATAAGCAGTCGGCAGGTAAAATACATGCGGTGACATGTTAACAACTACTTCATTACAGGACTTTATTGATACCCGAATCAACCAAGTTCGTTTTGAATATCTCAATAAGAGGACAATGTCTCCGATATATACACCGCTGCAGTAATGCGATCTGTACAGGACGAATTATTTAGTCTTAAATAGCCATAAAGGAAATATATTACAAGGATTGGACCAGCTCCTTTCAATGAATATTTCATTTAAGGCTAGCACGTCATCATTAATGCACCTACCCTTGTTTTTATCTTCAAGACTGGTGTGGTTTTATTCTGTGTACATAAAACGTACATTAAAACATACAAGTACATTGTCAAGGAAGACTCCAAATGCGATTTTAATACTGGCCTTCTGCCTGAGGTTTTAACAGTGAATAGAAATATTAACCTCTTTGGAGAGAAAATAAATAAAGGCTTGAATCTACCTGTCGCAACATTCCAAAACTAATGACACCGATGGCATAGACTTCAATCACGACATCAAGACACGTAAAGTAATTGAGCTCTTTAACTTGTTCCAAAATAATGTCCAAAATAATATGACCAAAGTCATATCAACGTTTCATGCTCCAACATTCCTTAACCATCAGCAATATTAATCCTTGTCAGAATTGTTTGGCTCATTATCCAATTGATTCTTTTGCGAAAATAGTATGAACCCTTCAAAAATTATAATTTGTGTCATTATTATATTTAGTTCATCATTATCCGTGCCTAGTTATTTAATATACCTTTCATCCTCCTTTGAAATATCTAGTTAGCCAGGGGCTGTCATATTTTTCGCTAACACCTCCACGGCTAGTTCCGGATATGTCACCCCGTCAACCCGGAAATCAGCCATGTAACATAATCCAAATAGGTGTGTTCTTACTTCCGTCTGACCCCCTTTGCACTTCCTCGGGCGTGTCACGAGCTGTTTGTCAGCAGTGATTTGACCGAACACCATCTGTAAATATTATGACAAGAATGAATTGAGCAAACAGGAGAGCGCATCCTCTACATCATGCGATGAGCGACGGCGGAGAGACGGCAGTCAGTGCCCGGAAACCGGGGAAGCTGGTGCCCAGTGGTTTCATTTGTGGATGATGGCATAAAATCAAGTACAACTGATTATACTTGTCTATATTTCATTACTCACTATGTTTTGGCGATTGACATTCATTACAACACATAGTCTTAGACATTTTTGGTTTTGATATGAATGTGAGGGTTCGTCAAGTTATATTTGCGTTAAAGGTGGTGACTTTCGATGCAAATGTCCATCAGATGTTTATACTCCAACGCAATTAGAGGCCAAATGACTCCGTCTGTCAAAGCAGCCGTTGTGTCGTCTTCGACACCTGGAGTGCCAAATGGTTGAAATCAGTAAACTCAAAATAAACTGGGAACGATTTTGTCCATTTATCTCCTCCCGAACTACTACGCAGCTTTTGATGAAACTAACCATACATCTTGCCTATAATCTGAACGTGTGCAGGGTTAAGTTTGATGGTATCGGAATATTATTTTCATATAAATTACCCCCTTTGCGTAGAACTTTTCGTAATAGTGCTTTTCAGATGTATTCAGATTTTATACATGCAACTTTTCCTAAAATACTGAACCTATTTCCATGAAACCCAGCACACATCTCCCCTATCATTAAAACTTGTGCATGTTTAAGTTCAATTAAAATCGAGTAATTACTCATAATTAGTTACGTTGAAGTACTTAGTGCAATAATGGATTTTCATGTACACAGATTTTGTCCATTCTCATACTGAAGTATTGCATACATTACCCTGAAGCTGTGCGTATATCTTTGATATCATCTAAACAGCCACATGTTTAATAAAGACGACAGTTTAATTATTATTCTTATTTGTGTTCCTTTATTGTGCTAATCGCATAGATTCATGCTTCGTCCAGATGAAAATGTAGCTAACACTGTTAAAGCAAACTACCAAAAGTAAAAGCCGCAACAATGGTAAAACTGAAAACCTAAACATAGTGACCAACACAGGATTATTCCAAGTGCCACTTGAATAATAATATGTTGTAATAAGAAAAAGTCGAGAAAAAAAAAGAAAATTAAAACAAAACCAACATAATAAAAAGCGTGGAATTATTCTAAGGTATACAGAATGATGAAAATGTATTTCTTATTTAAATGTTTTCGTTTTCACTTGCTATATATTGGATTCATTCTTCACATCTGCATTTGTTGCATAAATAAAATCAATATTTCTGTAGTTCGCTTCAAGCTATAGAATCGCGGCGATCTGACTTGATGTCCGGCCCTGGGTGGAACAAACCGATCATTGTGTTCACTCATGAAATGGACATGTTCATTTCTTACATTCCTTGCAGCTCACATACGATAGGTGAGTTTTTCCTTCACATGCTCGCCTAGTTGTTCTTTGAAATATGCTCATTTATACATATGATTTCTTCGTATACAATTACGAATTAGCTTTGTAGGAGATGTCATATGTGTAGGATGAGAAAGTCTGTGTAACTATACTCTTAGGAACGAAATGTCAAGGGGGGAGGCCTCCGTGGCTTAGTTGGTTAATGCGCTAGCGTAGCGTAATGACCCTGCGGATGGTCGTGGGTTTCCCGCGGGCTGTGCCCGGTTTCCTCCCACCATAATGCTGGCTGCCGTCGTGTAAGTGAAATATTCTTGAGTACGGCGTAAAATACCAATCAAATAAATAAGTAAATCCAACGTAAATAAATATGAATTTAACCAGTGAAGACCCCTTCAATAAACGGAAATGTAAATTCGACGACAAATGTAACATTATGCATACTTTTACCGCAGGAATCCTGGTTTATGAAAGTTTACGAGATAACTAATAGAGTATAGCGAGTAAACCCAGAACAGGTACGACAGTGTGATGACTGACAATTACAGCCACATGTAATTGCATGGTGAAATTAGGTCGTCCTCATATGAATACAACTATATATACAGAAACTATTAAGACGTAATCCCCGCCAGGTCCGATCTTCCTCAATCACTAAACGGTATATTGATGGTCTGCTGGCTTTAAACAATCCTTATATAGATAAGGCTGTGAAAGATACCCACCTTAGCTGGATTTAAAGGAAACCACAGACTCTCCAGATCGTACATCTTATCTGGGCCTATATTTGTACAAAGACCAAAACGGTTTCCTCTCACACAGACTTTACAACAAGAGGAATAGTTTCAGTTTTGACATTGTAAATTATTCTTACTTGGACAGCAATATACCGAAGTGTCCTACATGTGGTGAGTACATATTTCACCATGTAGCATTTGTTAAATTCTACATGTGTGTGATGATCTCAATCAAAGTCACAAGTTATTACTGCAAAAACTAGTGTGTCAAGGCCTTCACTCCATGTTCCTTAAATTTTACAATGAGAATAAATCTTGCGTAAGTAAATATGGACAGAGCGTACAGAATCTCTGTCTCTGTGCTTCATGATTGTGTTTAATTCCGCTTAACACGGAGCTATAGGGGAAGTATATTGATCGTGTTGAAGTCGAACGTTGGATATACGTAAAGTTGCAATCAAAGCGCAACTCACATTTATACTTTGTTATCGACGACTGATATTTTAGAATGGTACACCATTTGAATACTGATTTCACTCAGTCGTCTAGAATATACCTTGCGTCTTTCCAGCATCACTGAAAACCGTTAACTGCTTCTCTTTGCGTGATTCCGTCCTATTTTCGTACTTTATATACTTTCTTAGTTCATTGGTGCGTTGTTAGATGTCGTTTTGGGAATAGGCCATAATGATTATTGACCGAGAACGTCCCCATTAGATGACGGCTGGTATACGAATGTTTCTTTCGACGCATAGACCCTGACCAAATCACCTCGGTAGTTATATGCCGTTAATTGTTACAATACTTTTCGAATCTCGCAGTTTCATTCTAGGTGGTGTAACTTACAGATAAAACCTAATGCACATTTGTAAGCTGTACATTGTTTCAGATTTCATATCTGGATAATTTCTCAATTTTAGCGTTGCTGTTTTACAAATCCAATAAACCGACAAGGTAAAGCCTTTCCAATCAAGGTCAGTAACTGATATAATTCCAGTTTGTTTGTTTGTAAGGAGACATGATTTCAGTTTCGCTTGACATAATGTAACTTGCAGAGAACAACAAATATATACGTTAACACATGGAGTTTCAGATTTCGTCTGTGTGAACGTCTTTCTCAATTTTACATATAGGTCTAAGGGTTATCGTTTTACAAATCATTCTAATCGAAATGGAAAACCTTTCCTATCTAGGGCAATAAATAGCATGCTTTTAGTTTTATTTGACATAATATGTAACTTTATTATAAGCAAGCACTATGCACATTAACTCGTCTGGCGTTAGACTTCAACATATTGAATACTGTTTTCTAATTTTACATATTAGGGTTAGCGTTTTACAAATCTTGTTAACCTTCTTGTTAAGATTCAAAAACTTTCTCATTTGTTTTAGTAATTGATATACGTAAGAGATTTTAATTGATATTTTACAGGATAGAACAAATTTAATTTACTGGTTACTCATACTGTAGGTGACATATACAAAAAGTAAAGAACAAAAACAGTGCGATCGCTGTGAGTTCAAGTTCAACTCATGCTGGCTCCCTCTCCGGCCTTAAGTCGGAAGGTATTCCAGCAACCTAGGGATGGCCGCTGGTTTCCTACCACCATATTGCTGGCCGCCGTCGTATAAGTGAAAATATTGTTGAGTACGGCGTAAAACACAAATCAAATAAATAAATAAATAAATAAATAAATAAATAAATAAATAAATAAATAATAGACAAAAACATGCTTTTCTTTTTCTTGGTTAAGAAGACAAATTTGAGGTACAACATAACAGACTTTACAGTAACAAAAATACTTCATAAATCTAATGTGCTTTACCGGCAAAACTCTGACCTAACGAATTTACAAGGATGTTGGAATCTAATAAAAAGGGTATCTTTTAATCCACTTCTCACAAGACGTCCACCATCGGCAATAAGGAGTTAATACAATAATCATAAAAAGTTAGCAGTTTCGAATTAAATTTCAAAAATGAATGTATTTTGAGATATACAAGCAACAAAGATGGCCAAATTTAAAAGAGTACCCAGTTTAATACACTGAGAGAAGACAGTCTAGTGGATGAAGGAACAGTAAATGTGCCATCGCCTTACTGTCCTCTTTGCACTCAACACAACTGTTATAAATTCTGCGTATTTATGTCTAATTAAATTATGAATTCCAAACAATTGTTACAAATCAATTTTTAAACTAAATAATATGAGGTCAATCAATTTTACTGTTCACTGTGTGTTTGTTTTACAAAATTTTTAAAAATGAGCTTTTGTATGAAAAGAGGATTTGTCCTCCAGAATTGCCATCTTTCATTCCCTCAAGCTGGTAGCATTTCCGGTATGATAGATCAGATAATAAACCATTCACAACAGCTACAAGGGAAACTTTAGGCTATTCCCTGTATGCACTGTTACATATATCCCGTCCCAAGTCATGTAGTAGGTGTTGACTGGCTGTCCTTTCTTCAAAATAACAAGATGTAGTGGGTTTATACTTTATACTTGCCTCACAAACACAAAAGAATATTAAATCCCATACACCTAAGGAAAACAACATTACAAAACAGCTGCATTAATCGAGTTGTTGACACATTTCACAATGAAATGTTTATATACTTGTAAAGCTTACATTCGTTTCAGTCAGTCAACAGTTAGGATAAAACTCTGACTGAGCTAAATTGACAAGAGGCTTTATTTCACTGGTTACTTGTGACCCTTTGTCGGCTATCACACTGTCTTCGCTTTATTCGCTTTTAGTTTTTCGCTTTATATTTTGTACGGCTGTAACTATATTCAGGCTTTAGAATGAAAAAGCTATACTCTCACAATGTCTTATTTACAACTGTCCATAAACTGACAGGTGTAAATATCTTTATATATACAATAATATTGTAGTTAAGAGCATAGATACAGCCACAATTCAGATACTTAGTTCTCTACCTCTGATCAGATTCAAAGAGTTCAAGTCTCTACACATCAACTCTATTTCTCCCTCACATCTTCCTTTAAGCTAGGATTTACCAGATAAAATTCCTTTGCAACCTGAAAAAATGTAACACAATGTGACAGAATGTTGAGCAACTAATTAAAGTATTTCACTGTTGTTTACCATACTCATACTTAAGAATGTTTCACTTACATGATGGCGGTCAGTTTTATTGGTGGAGGTAACTGGAGTGCATAGAGTAATCCACCGAGCTAAGATAAATAACGGTTCGATATTGATAATATAATTAAAGACGCACAGCATAGAGAGTAAAACCAGAGCAGCGACGAAAGTGTGATAGACGTATAGCATAGAGAGTAAAACCAGAGCAGCGACGAAAGTGTGATGGACGTATAGCATAGAGAGTAAAACCAGAGCAGCGACGAAAGTGTGATAGACGTATAGCATAGAGAGTAAAACCAGAGCAGCGACGAAAGTGTGATAGACGTATAGCATAGAGAGTAAAACCAGAGCAGCGACGAAAGTGTGATGGACGTATAGCATAGAGAGTAAAACCAGAGCAGCGACGAAAGTGTGATGGACGTATAGCATAGAGAGTAAAACCAGAGCAGCGACGAAAGTGTGATGGACGTATAGCATAGAGAGTAAAACCAGAGCAGCGACGAAAGTGTGATGGACGTATAGCATAGAGAGTAAAACCAGAGCAGCGACGAAAGTGTGATAGACGTATAGCATAGAGAGTAAAACCAGAGCAGCGACGAAAGTGTGATGGACGTATAGCATAGAGAGTAAAACCATAGCAGCGACGAAAGTGTGATGGACGTATAGCATAGAGAGTAAAACCAGAGCAGCGACGAAAGTGTGATAGACGTATAGCATAGAGAGTAAAACCAGAGCAGCGACGAAAGTGTGATAGACGTATAGCATAGAGAGTAAAACCAGAGCAGCGACGAAAGTGTGATGGACGTATAGCAAAGAGAGTAAAACCAGAGCAGCGACGAAAGTGTGATGGACGTATAGCATAGAGAGTAAAACCAGAGCAGCGACGAAAGTGTGATGGACGTATAGCATAGAGAGTAAAACCAGAGCAGCGACGAAAGTGTGATGGACGTATAGCATAGAGAGTAAAACCAGAGCAGCGACGAAAGTGTGATAGACGTATAGCATAGAGAGTAAAACCAGAGCAGCGACGAAAGTGTGATAGACGTATAGCATAGAGAGTAAAACCAGAGCAGCGACGAAAGTGTGATGGACGTATAGCATAGAGAGTAAAACCAGAGCAGCGACGAAAGTGTGATGGACGTATAGCATAGAGAGTAAAACCAGAGCAGCGACGAAAGTGTGATAGACGTATAGCATAGAGAGTAAAACCAGAGCAGCGACGAAAGTGTGATAGACGTATAGCATAGAGAGTAAAACCAGAGCAGCGACGAAAGTGTGATAGACGTATAGCAAAGAGAGTAAAACCAGAGCAGCGACGAAAGTGTGATAGACGTATAGCATAGAGAGTAAAACCAGAGCAGCGATTCCTAAATTAGTTTTAAAGTCACTTTCATGTCCAAAGAAGAAAGCCGAGAAGCTTTTGAATACTTTTATATGTTATGACACACGCTAAACTCCATATTAAGAAACAGAAACCAAACGTTTCATTTATGCTTTAAGCGGTTTTTTTTTCTTTTCAGTAAGATGTTTGAGACAGGAGAAAACGGGGAAGATCTGAAGAGAAACTATTGCACGTCGACAGACACCGCAGATGAATTAGATGAAAATGCACTCGAACATGCTATCTCATTGTTCAAGAGCTAGTCGTCTACAACAGAAAACCGTTAGACATGGGGACCAGAAAAGGAGCCTTGAAGTTATATCTATGATCTGGTCTCAAACTTCTACTAATTTTCCATAAGCGACACTATTAACTTTTTGTTCTGTAACTCAACATTGCTGAGTATTGTTGCCTACCTTCTCCAACCTGTCAGAAAGCAGCCAAAACATAGGTTGACCATCAAAGTTTGGGCCTCGTGTGCAACGTCAGGGGGACGTCACTCTTGAGTATCATCATTATATGGCAACATGTATTCTGTTTTCAATAATTTCAAATGTTCATCAATGTAGACAATTCCCATTATTTCCATACCAAGCATGCACTTTTACCTCAAAACACGGGTGACCAACTCATTTGCATTACTAGCATTATGGCGAAGTAACATAAGATCAAGAGCAATGGCACGGATACTACAACATTCTTAAACGAGTGTGAAGGAAATCACGAGTTGTTCATGTTTCAACTTTAAAAGCATTACCCAGCATCACGGGGTAAGGTATGAACGGTGACTGAGTTATAGAAGACGAACAGTGCGATACAGAGTGAGTTATAGAAAACGAACAGTGAGATAGAGAATGAGTTATAGAAGTCGAACAGTGCGATAGAGAATGAGTTATAGAATACGAACAGAGCGATATAGATTGGGTTATAGAATACGAACAGCACCATACATGCAGCGGTATAGAATACGAATTGCGTGACACCGAGTTAGTTATAGAGCACGAACAGGGCGATACAGTGTGACTTATTGGGCACGAACAGGGCGATAAAGAGTGAGTTATTGGGCGCGAACAGAGCGATACAGAGTGAGTTATTGGGCACGAGCAGGGCGGTACAGAGTGAGTTATTGGACACGAACAGGGCGATACAGAGTGAGTTATTGGGCATGAATAGGGCGATACAGAGTGAGTTATAGAGCACGAACAGGGCGATACGGAGTGAGTTATAGAGCACGAACAGGGCGATACAGAGTGAGTTATAGAGCACGAACAGGGCGATACAGAGTGAGTTATACAAGTAGAACACGAGCAGCACAGGGAAGCCAGTTATGGAATAAAACAGAGCTGGACAGTCAGTTTTATTTATTTATTTATTTATTTGATTGGTGATCGTTGTATTCAAGAACATTTCACCAATACGACGATGACCAGCACGGCCGTCCACAGGTTGTTAGGAGATCTTCCCACATACGGGGAAAAGGAAGCCAGCATGACCTGCACTCGAACTCAATGCGATCTCATTCGTAAGAAGTTCCTGGGTCATTGCGCTGTTCTAGCATAATAGACAATGCTCCCACTGGAACAGTCTATATACATTTCAGTTAACATCACTGTACTTTATTTTTACCTAATTGTGCTTAAGCTTTGGCTCTGCTGGGCGTATAACATGCTACGTTTTAAGCATTACATGAACAACCAGAATAACACGCTAACTGAGGTAAATTGACAATGTGCATAACCAGAATAACACGCTAACTGAGGTAAATTGACAATTTACATGAACAACCAGAATAACACGCTAACTGAGGTAAATTGACAATTTACATGAACAACTAGAACAACACGCTAATTGAGGTAAATTGACAATTTACATGAACAACTAGAATAACACGCTAATTGAGGTAAACTAACAATTGACATGAACAACTAGAATAACACGCTAACTGAGGTAAATTGACAAATGGCTAACTAGTTTAAATCTCAATGTTGTTGTATTTGTACTAACCTTTTGTTAATTGCAAATAAACTATTTTGCAATCCTGGTGTTCCATTTCAAGGTTTTGCCTACTTCTACTGATCTCTGTACTAGGTTGACGTATTACTGATGCTTTTCCGCCTACAGTTGCAATAAAGTGAGAATAGTATAGCCCTAAGACTATTTATATTGAACCCAAATGGTGATATAGGTCATGGAATTTAAATTCACATTTGAATTTTCATGCCTGGAAATAGGTGCAAGCTCTTCCTCACACAGCTGAAAATAGACGCCTGTTGGCTTTCCTTTGCCTTCAACCAATCGTACTTTCATACTTTTTACTTAGTTAATGCATCGCGCTTTACACCATCTCTGATACGATTACGGCCGGAGAGGAAACCAGCATGAGCTGGACTTGAACTTACAGCGATGGCTTTGGCTAGACGCTCCTGAGTCATTGTGCAGCGCTAACTTCTAGGCCGCGGAGGCCTGCGAATCTTATATTGCACATGAACAGTGGGATGAAGTAAGAAAATACGATCAATGGGAATAAAGTCACTAATACAGTAGGTCACTAACAGATTATAAATAGTTGGGTATGGCTTATGTGATAGAGTGCGCCTGAGCATTATGTAGTGTAATCATGCCGTTAGTTATCGAATACGAGCTATACATGTATGTGTCTGTACGCCGAAGCATTCGTAAATCCGTACTCCAGCCGCCAACAAATACGGGTAATATATGTTCCAGGTTAATAATGTGACGGAGTTAGATCGAATGTAGCAGCACACGGATTAACACAAGGGTCACAATGTAGCAGCTGGCGGATTAACACAAAGATACAATGTAGCAGCATGATGAGATTAACAATCTAAGTTGTTAATATACATATCCTTATCATCAAAGATTACAATGTGGTAGTCCACGGATAGCACAAAGGTCACAATGCAGCAGCACACGGATTAACACAAAGGTCACAATGTAGCAGCAGACGGATTAACACGAAGGTCACGATGAATCTGCGAAAGAACCCAAAGATCACACTGAAGCAACATACGGATTATCGCAAAGGTTATAGTGAAGCAATAGACAAATTCTTACAAAGCTAAAATGTAGCAATTTACAGATTAACATAACATTCAAATTACAACAACACCGGGATTAACACAAAGGTCACACTGTGTCGGCATATGTATTAGCACGAAGGCCCCTGTAGCAGCATACGGACTGATGCAATGAAACAACATACGAATCGACACCATATACTTTAATACAAAGATCAATAAATTGCAGATTATAGATTCATATGAAGGTCAAAATGTAGCCGGGTTTGCTACATAGATCAGGATTGACACGTCGATTCACATGAACTTCACCAGCAGAATAATATACGTCTATAGGGATCAGGGCCAGCATGTGAATTCACTCGAAGGTCACACGAATAGCAAATAATTAAGAGAGAAAACCCAGAGCAGTGACGACAGTGTGATAGCTGGCAAATGGTCACACATAACCGGTGAAATACCACCTTTTGTCAACTTACCCCAGCTGGGGTTTTTATTCTAATTATTCATGTAAATACATAAATAGTTGCAAATTTCACGCCCCCAGCACCATGGTTTGAGCAATATGACAGACCGCTAGAGATCAGCATCAGTAGAAGGGTTCACATGAACTCGCGCTTTTATTGCAACTATTCATAAAAGTACCACGTTGATGTAATAAAGATGGATGCTTTTATACCTCCTAGCCCCGGAGTTCAGCGGAGTTTCATACCGCTATGATGTAGATCACCAGAGATCCTAAATACTCTGTCCATATTTACCAAGTAGAGTGTTGGACTCAGTGTAGAATTTAAGAAATAAAATGTTTGATGAAGTATACTCGACATGCTAATTTTTGATTGTGACGTAGATGGAAATAATAAGATTTAACACATGTATGTAAAACTGCTGTGTGATCGATGGGAGATAATTGCGACCCTAATCCGGTCTTGTGTGCCGTACATTCTATCGCTGTAATATGTATAATAATATAAAGGAAATTCATAAATTCAAATCTGATTCTACTTAAAATGTTCACGTCAAAACTACGTACAAATGAGATTTGCTTATCATATCGATGAATAGGAAGCAATTACAAAAAAGACTGATACGGCATTCCTTTATTTCTTTATCTGTGTTAATTGTATTTCTTTTTGTGACATGTGAAATAATATAGCTGTAAGGAAAAAAGGTTATATTTTAAAGTTATAAAAATTGATATTTTAGAAATTTTGTAATGATTAGCCATTAAGTTATGTTGGTGTTAAAATTGTACTTTAAACGAATACAGAAGGAGAAAATAAGTCTGGTACAAGCAGGTCAGAGTAAATAAAGGCCTCTCTCGTATCACATACAAATGTCGAGTTCTGAATATCCACGTTTTCCATTTTCTTTAAGCGCTGAAAGGACAATTTTTGTATTAGACTTTATTTTGTGTTTCAATACACTTAAGACCCTTCACAAACAGATTCCGAACATTGTGATTTTTATTCCCTTCCCCTACCCCACCCTCTTGCATGGGATTCACCATCTTTTGATGACTTTCGTTTACAATGTTAGGATTACCATTATCAGTCATTTCATGGAAAATGTAAAATCAGATCATATGAGAATAAACTGACGTTTTCTTGCATTCTGAGTGAGTTGTTCAGGATTTCGCATCTTGGATCAAAATTTTACAACCAGACGGTTTATAAGATAGATTCATGCATCTAAATCGCAAATTTATTCCAGAAGTCGCATAGTAATCAGTTATAGTATAGTATTATGAAAAAAATTATAACAAATCGTGATATTTGAGTCACATTTATCTTCTATTACGGACTTTGTCGTGTGCGTACAAAGTTCTCAAAAGTCCTGCCTGCTTTGGAGCTGAAGGTAAATTATGAGATGCAACGCCGTGGAAAATGCGCTCACTAAACAATAAAGAAACAATTCCTAGTGAAACCTTATATATAAAACACTACAGCGCAGAGAGTAAAATCAGAGCATTGGCCAGATTGCAATGCGTGGCAAATGGCCATTCGCCAATAACCACATTTAGGGTTTTTTTTCTATCTGTTCAGGTAAATGTAGTAGCTGCAAATACGTACGTCCCCGACTTTAGCAGAATTAGATCAAATTATTAGACGCCAATGGCATATAATTACTCAAAATGTTGCCTTGTCATGACACTTAATATACAAACACATTAAAAGAATGCAAAGAGACGTATTTGTAACCTTTTAAAAATTGTCTCGAAGGATCTCGACCGGGAGGAAGGAAGTGGTGCTCTCATGAATCAGGTACAGGGAGATAAGAGCAAGCATTCCATTGCTGCGCCGGGTTATTTCCCCTGATCACTCCATAATTGTCACCCGTTTTTTCACGATATTTTCAGCATGATATTTTGAACACACACTTCAAAAATAGAAATAGAATATTTATTCTGGGAAATTTCATAAAAATTTAAATCTAGGAATCAAAATAATAATTCCTATTTCAGTTATCAGCTATAATAGATTCTCCGGGTTAATAGTCACAACCCCTAGCCCCAAAACAGCGTTCAACGCAAACCACTTAAGAACCAAAAATATATAAATTTCAACAGTACCTAACTGTTTAGTCATAGAAAGAAAATATAATTCTAAAATTGTGGACACGCCATATTCCTGACGTATGTTAAACGTGATGACAATACAGTATTTTGAGTAATTATCGACCAGTGACGTCTGATAAATTGCACTGCATTGTTTTTTTCCTAATTCTGCAAGGACTTAAATTAACAGGAGGCCGTATTTCACCGGTTACGAACGTATTTGCCGACAGTCCTTTAGGAGACCTGATAGTTATAGGGTTTGTGTACCGACCCCCCAGGTAGTTGATTTGCAAAACGATCAATGCTCAAATTGCATTCACATTTTGTTTCTATACTCGACCTTGCCAGAACACAGGACAATTGATCAAAGTAGCAAACGGCAGTGTGATAACTGGCTAATGGTCACATATAACCGCTGAAATATGGCCTCTTGTCAATTTAGCTCAGCGATTTATTCTGATTGTTCATGTAAATGTATAAATAGTAGCAAGTTACAGGTAAAAAATGCAGTGTTGTTGATTGCATTTTATACCGATACAAGTCCAGAGACTTGTAAGATTAGGATCGACCTAAGTGACAATTCTCGGTCAGCGACGCTCACATGTTTGCCGAGCCTAACGTTCGTTGAAACCTTGCATTTGTCTTTCACCAATATGACATATCTAAGCCATGGTGCAAGGGCCTTGCCAGTTGCTGCTAATTAAGCATTTACATAAACATTTGGTATGAAACACGAACTGAAGTAATCTAAAAATAGAAGGTGAGAATTTGCATATCAAGTAGCGCAATGTCGTTGCTACTTTGCTTTTACCCTTCATTAGGCGTAGGAGCTTTGTATGATTTCCGTCCTATTTTCGTACTTTATATACTTTCTTGGCTTTTCGGTAGTTTGTGTTAAATGTCGTTTTTGGAATTGGTCTTGCGATTATTGACCCGGAACGTCCATACAAGTATGCCAGTCGTCAATCAAAATTGACGTTCCGGTTTAATAATTGCCAGACCATTTTCCAACCCAACATTTAAAGCATCAAAAAGCTAAGAAAGTATATACAGTGCGTCATTAGAACGACTTGGTACAAAGAAGCAATTCAGTAATGACGGAAAGACACAAATAATGTTCTGGGAATGGGATAAATCAATATCCAAACGAAAAATGGCAAAATTTGTACCCCTTGAAATCGCCAAAGTCTACAGATATAAATTAATACTGAAAAGTTGTGGCTCGTGGATTTATAATCCTCATGGTGAATAAAATCACACTGCAATCCAAGTGCAACTGATAATCCTCATGGTGAATAAAATCACACTGCAATCCAAGTGCGACTGATAATCCTCATGGTGAATAAAATCACACTGCAGTCCAAGTGCAACTGATAATCCTCATGGTGAATAAAATCACACTGCAATCCAAGTGCAACTGATAATCCTCATGGTGAATAAAATCACACGGCAATCCAAGTGCAACTGATAATCCTCATGGTGAATAAAATCACACTGCAATCCAAGTGCAACTGATAATCCTCATGGTGAATAAAATCACACGGCAATCCAAGTGCAACTGATAATCCTCATGGTGAATAAAATCACACTGCAATCCAAGTGCAACTGATAATCCTCATGGTGAATAAAATCACACTGCAATCCAAGTGCAACTGATAATCCTCATGGTGAATAAAATCACACTGCAATCCAAGTGCAACTGATAATCCTCATGGTGAATAAAATCACACTGCAATCCAAGTGCAACTGATAATCCTCATGGTGAATAAAATCACACTGCAATCCAAGTGCAACTGATAATCCTCATGGTGAATAAAATCACACGGCAATCCAAGTGCAACTGAGATACATACTTTGATTATCGACAACTTTTAACCTAGCATTGTACACGAATTCTAAACGGATTTGATTCATTCGGCAAGTCAATTCCGTGTGGCTTTTGGTCGTCATTGAAAACTGTTGATCGCGTCTCTTGCATGAAGGCGTCCTACTCTCTCACTTTATGGACTTTCTTAATTCTTTGGTTGTTTGTGGTCAACTTTGTTTTGAAAAGTGGTCTTGCCATTACTTCACGCGAAACTTCCATTTTGGTTGACGACTGGTATATGAATTCTGTTTTAACGCCTAGCTATATATATGTTTTGGTTGACGACTGGTATATGAATCCTGGTTTGACGCCTAGCTATATATATATTTTGGTTGACGACTGGTATATGAATTCTGGTTTGACGCCTAGCTATATATATGTTTTGGTTGACGACTGGTATATGAATTCTGGTTTGACGCCTAGCTATATATATGTTTTGGTTGACGACTAGTGCACGAATTCTGGTTTGACGCCTAGTTATATATATGTTTTGGTTGACGACTGGTATATGAATTCTGGTTTGACGCCTAGCTATATATATGTTTTGGTTGACGACTAGTGCACGAACTCTGGTTTGACGCCTAGTTATATATATGTTTTGGTTGACGACTTGTATATGAATTCTGGTTTGACGCCTAGTTATATATATATGTTTTGGTTGACGACTGGTACACGAATTCTGGTTTGACACTTTGACATATTTGGTATATTTCTTGATGTCATTATTGCATTGTGTATGAAAAAAAAATGAAACTGAATTCGTGTTTGAACATCAAAATGCCCTCTAAACAGGACATGTATACAGAACCTTGGGTAGCTTCAAACGTTTGATCTGTTTCATTTTGCACACCTTTTATTGATGATAGTTTACT
The DNA here is from genome assembly GCF_032854445.1 of Liolophura sinensis. NCBI lineage: Eukaryota > Metazoa > Mollusca > Polyplacophora > Chitonida > Chitonidae > Liolophura > Liolophura sinensis. The sequence continues at coordinate 65,470,182 of NC_088300.1, forward strand.
TTAAATTTATTTCATATACCCAGTAATCAAGACTTTTTACTCTTTTGTGGTAGAGTTAGTTGGATGCATCTATTTCGAACTTCACCTACACATGCAGTGGCGTTGAATTCATATTTTTTATTACAATTTTGAAAAACTATCCTGGAAAGTAATTTTACTTTTAGGTTAAAATTGTTTAAACTTAAAAATTGATTATCTCTTACATTTGTAACCAAGTCGTAAAACTACCCAACACTATGAAAATGCATTATGAATATAAAACGTGTATTGAAAAAAACTTTAAAAAATCAAAGAGTTGTATCCTGAAGCAATTTCGTGGTCGTATCATACCGTGCATCGCGTATTACAGTAGAACATTCTGCTATTTTCAACGTATCAAAAATTTAAACTACATGTCGCGTGTTCATATTTTTTATCAAACTATTGGGCATGACAAAATAGGTGGTGGATAGCGAACCTGGCCAATGAGCTTTCAGTTCTTTCGTACACTAACAAAACTACACTACACGTATTTTAACAACGTACACAGTAACAGTACCGAAATTTTAAAGCGTGTGACAATCTCTAATTGTGGGAATTTCATCTAATTAGTGCTCCAGTACTCATTAGTGGGTAACTTTGAAGGACTAAATTAGGAGAACCAGATCGCTGCAAAAACACATTGTGCCTTCCCTAAGGTTACAGCGTTTTTGTAACAACTAAGGTTTTTATTCTCTAAGTCTTTTTATGTGTGAAAATACTCCGAAAAGTGTGTCGTATTACAGGAAGAAGAAAAAAGTACAAAAATTTGGAGTTTCATTCTGAGGCAAGTCTGAATTGGGCACAATAATACAAGTTCCATTCTTCATTAATACAATTTACTAAATACTAACCATATTACCTCCCCTTATCTAGCATCTTGTTTTGACAGATGCGCTCTTGTCAGAATAAGGGCACGTCGGCATTCGTTGCCATTTAAGTTGTAAGCTTTAATACTAAACGTTTTAACAGAGAAATTGTCAGTGTGTTGGACATTTCTATACATGTGCATGTGTGAATGATCTCTTAAAACTTACTGTGGACTGGCTAAGAATATAAACCACGGGAATGTTTTATACATTACAGTCCAACCATGCCCCCAGCACCACGTTTAAAGTGTAAAATTTATAAGTTCAAGACTCTTCATTAAAAGACTTCGTTTTATAAGAATGACAGTTCAGGATTTGTGCATTTTTATTCATAACTTTTTCTAATTCACCTTGACCTGAGTATCTCCCAGTGACTGTATAAGCATCACTCATGGTGGTGAAACGTTGCCACGATTTGTAACAGTAGGAACTCGTTACTAAAAAGAGGATTGTATACGTTGTTTCCATGTCATTGTTTTTTAATTTATCCTCATTTAATGTATCCTTATTTAATGCATCCTCGTGCAACACAGCATTAATTATAATCTCTATAATTGTAGTCTATTTAACCTGCTCTGGTCTATATAACAATCCGTTCGAATTACGAAATTGTATACTTAGTTCTTTGGTGGTATGTGTTGAACGTTATTTTGTACACTGGTCTTGCGATTATTGACCAGGAACGTTTGTTTTGGTTGGTGGCTGGTATACGAAAGTGGGAAAACGCATAGATTTACGTCGAACCATTGACAACGGGTACATACCTATCTAAACGGTCGACAGCATTATCTCCCCTTGTCCATGGCCGGAGATCTGTGGCAGGCAGTATAATAGTGATCATAAGTATGCTGTTCTCCGAAAAGCTTAAGCTATCTTTAATGGGTAAGAGTAATGATTAGAATAGCCAAAACATCCACTGGATCGTCTACGTTGATCAGATTCAACACAAAACATGTATCTGATTGTATTAACAGATGTGCTTTAAAAAAATCGACCCTGTTTCCTCCCACCATTATGCTGATCGCCGTCCTATAAGTAAATATTCTATAATACTGCGTGAAATACCATCAAATAAATAAATAAATGAAAATGAATAGCAAGAGGTGGCGATAATTTGATTATCGATGTCTCGTTACTGGCAAATACTTAATCACATAGGTTGGGATAAGATAACCCTCGTCGTAAGTGAAAGATAAAATGGTTGTGGCGCCTAAATAAAAAGGGTTGAGGAGAAAAACCATAGCAGCGAAAACAGTGTAATACTGGGCCAATGGTAGCACGTAACTCCTGAAATCTGGGCCAATGGTAGCACGTAACTCCTGAAATCTGGGCCAATGGTAGCACGTAACTCCTGAAATTTGGGCCAATGGTAGCACGTAACTCCTGAAATCTGGCCCCATATGCGTTAACCTCAGGGTTTTAGTCCAACTGTAGTATGTATGTATGCTTGGGGCTTAGCGTCGAGTAATTTGGTGTACATATATTGTGTCTGAATAAATGCCGCCGCTGAAGTATCATACCGAGGACACCAGACACGGCACCCCAAGGAGTCACATTATACTGACACCGGACCAACCAGTCCTGTTTCCTTGCTCTAACCCTTCAGTGCTGAGTGCCAAGGGAAGCAGCAACAAGTAACAAGACAACAACAGACCTATGTGTCACCCGATCCAGGTTTGATCTCGGGCGTCCCTACTTCAAGGCCGACGGTCTAACCATTAGGCCATCGAAACGGAACATCCAAGTGTAGTGTTCACAAGTATTATTTTAGTTAGTAAGCGTCACAAACAAATACATCGTATTCCTTTCCTTGACTTGAAGTCCAGATTTCTTCATCCATATGAAAGATTACGTACCTTGTGATTAGTCATGACTGATTCCACCCCAGTGTGCTTATAGTAAAGTCTTTGACATCAAATACCCATTCTTCTAAAGAATGTAAGCAAACTAAGCAAATCACGTGGGAGTAATCGAAATTATCGAAGATAACAAGACTTGAAAAGAGGCTTCTTTGTTAGGAGGAATGGTATTAGACGCCTAATCATAAGACATATGTGGACCCCTCCTCCGTTTACGTAAACAAACAAAACAGTTTGATGTTCACTGATATAAGGATTTAAATTCTGAGGGTTGGTAGAAGCAGAAGACCTCGATGAAAGCCTATTCCCTGATAAAACCAACAACAGCAGGAATATCGTAGATCGTGTGGGAGCATCGTTGTGATACATTTAAGCCTTTATCACATGATATAATTAAATATAAAAATCTACAGCATAGAGAGTAAAACCAGAGCAGCGAAGACAAGGCTATTATCACATTAACAATGTCCTTTCATAAACGATGAGCCGTCACTGCAAATCTATTAAGATCTTTACCTACATAATTAACGAGGTGCTCTGGGTTATCTCCCTTTCCCCAAGGCAATCATCCGTGCCCTGTGTTGTGTTCTTACTTAATTCAAGCTACGAGTACTCAAGAGCATGAATATTACTTTACCATTTGCATATGCAAATGCTCAGCTTTGAGATGTTTGCCTTCCCTACCAAAATGTTGAGCTCTTAAAGCTAATTATTTCATGTAGGATCCAAAGATTTTACATCAAAATGTTGTGACGACAGTTATTCGTGAAATTACCTTTTAGAACTTGAATCGCTGAAACATCGTAATGCCTTGGTGCAAATCATTCTGTTGAATGGAGTCGCCATCCAAACATATCTATGTGTGTCTGCATGTGAGGATAATCAAAATTGGTCTCTAATTACGCTTAACATGGGACCAAAGCCTGTATATGTATCATGTTGAGTGGGGCTTTGGATATACGCAATTAAAGTGCAGTTAAACCTGAATTTAATCATAAATCTTTTGCGCGCTGAGTGGGTCTGCTGTGAGGCTTTGAAACAAAGATATCTTACCTATGTATATTTCAGCGGTAAACAAGTTTATGTACATTTCAGCGGTTTGGGTACACTTACTGATATATCCTTAAATAACTGACGTAAGTAGTATATACTCCTGTGTGTTTCGAGCCCTTATAGTCTGCTCTAACTCGCGTCTGGTGAAGGACTTCCAAAGACGTTTTCTGAAAGAGTAGGTTTGTTGGCGATACAATAGAGCAGTAGTTAATTGCATAATCCGTTTCGATATCTCAGCAGACTTGATAATACCCGCAGTTGTCGGCATCACTGGTTTTCTGGCAGCGATTTTTCTCTTCAGGTGTTAAGGTCAAATCTCTTATGTACAGAAGGAGTTAGATCAAGGCGGTTAGTAAGTGAGTGTGACTGGTAAGTTGGGGTGTACACGCTCGGGGGAGCTGAACCCCTAAGAGTGTCCCCTCAGAGAAGGATTAACTACCTACTTGATACACCACACCTGCGTCTTTTGTGCCCACCTTTGTAAAGCGGGTCTGATAATAGACATCAGGGCCAGGACACTTACCCACCATTATGACCCAACAATGCAAACGTTCACCTTGTAGTTAATTTTCCACACTTTAGGTGTCATTACGCTGGATTACCTCGTCCTGGGTGGATGGTCTTATAAACTGGCCTAAGGGTAGTCGCTGCTCCCCCCGCCCGGTCATGTTTTGTGCATGGTAGCATTCACAGGTACCGTGTTTGCTCGGCTTTACACGGCTGGGTGTGGGGTGTTTGTACGGTTAAAGTACTCTGTCAATGATTTCTGTTAGGTAAAGTAAAGAATGAATGTTAAATAGATTTACATTTTGAAGACCGTGTGTGAAAATATGCGATACATTATACATTGTGATTGGTTAGGAGTCTGTTTAGCCGTCCCATCAAACAACCCTGGGGCAATCGAGAACCATAAAGGACGTTCCAGGTAAATAATCTCAACGTACAACACAAACCACCAAAACCTAAGAAAGTATACAATGTAAGACTTAGGGACGGGGTCATTTCCAGAGAAGTAGTCGACAGTTTTCAGTTATGGCGGAAAGACACATACAAAGATGTTTTCGTCGCATTTATTTAATGAGAATCTCTTATCTTGTTGTTAATCAAACGTCAGTTTCTCAGTTACGCTTTGTTTTCAACTGTTCTTATCTCAAAAACGGTGCTTTTTTTTTCAACATGATGCGTATACATCCCCTAGCACCGGGCGGAGTTAAGTAGAATTGAACACAACTATATATGAAACGTCGTCAGATATTCGGGACATTTATTTTCATTACAAAATTGAACATGGCATATTTTGTATTCATGACTTGTTATATAATAGGCAATTGTTACCGAACCACTGCATATTGAGGAAGGAAGGATGGCTGCATCCATTAACAACATCAGGAAGAGGTTATTTCACATGCAGGTCAAATTAGGGCAGATACAATTCCTACACCCACCAAAAATCGACCACCTCATGCATGATCAACAATTACCATACTCGTTTTCAACGCAGCCATTAAACTACTAATTTCCATAAAAAAAATTAATGTGTAGTTTCAGTTTTAGTCGCCAATGAGAATACGGCATGTACTTTTGCTATTTTTTCAGAAGATAATTAAATATTTATCATTATCAACCCAAAGTCATAATTACTATGTTTACATTCCTTCCTATGATACTCAGAATTGAACCACAGAAGGGCAGGATTTGGAACAAGCTGTTACATGAACTCAAATCTATGATTTCCAAATCATTTTCCCAGTGGAAATTATAGGCTGACACATCTTGTGTCTCTTTCTGTCTCCTTATTTCCATGCACGTGACTCCTTAATGTTTAATTTTGTTCTATATATTAATGTGTTTTGAAATATCTTATAATTTCGTTACACATGGTCAACTTTATAATATAGTAAAAACCAAATTTTCCCTTTTCTGGACTTTTAAATGTTCTCATTTTTTGCAATGATCAACAAGAGTTCAAAATCACAGAAAATTCTACACTGTTCATCGGTTTGGAAGCTTTTTACCTGTTTGTGCTTAGGAGACGTAAATCGGTAAAGTGGACGGGGATGATTTTTAATACCTTTTCTCCCGCCACAAGCACTTTTCTCTCAGAATAGACTGATGTGGTGCCTTTTAAAAATACAGTTATATGAAGTTCACTGACATCATTTCAATCTTCGGAATGTTGGTATGCATGTTGAATATTTTAATTTTTAAGATTTAACGATTTAGCTAAATTACCAAGTTAATGTTAGAACTGTAAATAACTAATCAGCTCAGCTGTGTCGTTAATTCGTGAAATATGACGTGCAAAATATCGCGTGGTTGACAGTCTAGCATTAATTCTGCTTAATCACTCCACACGAGCTCTGCTGCGAATTGCGTGTGTCTTGTTGGAATCCTGATTCGAGACGCTCCATTCGTCTCTTACAGAAGCGTTGACGGACGGGTAATTAGTTAACTTTTGTAGTTGGTAAACCGCTCTATTTGGCCGTGTCTAGTTAAAACTGACCCGAGGCAAAGGCGCTCGACTTCAGATTCGAAGACTACGGTATACGAGGCGCTCATTAAACAAACGGTACACCGGAGTAATTAGAAAATTGTCAAAGGCCGATCGGTTTGATGTTGTTTTGGTTCACGTCTCACCAATGACTTCTAATTGTTAGAGCAATAACACTTCCATCGGCCGTCCCTGCGCTGGGAACGTCGCTAGGCTTGTGGACCCAGCAAGAGACATCCGCCTGGCATCGTCATGCCGCGTGACGTCTTGAGGCAGAATTCCTCGTCTCTTTGTGGTAGTCACGTCTTAAAAATCGTCGCCTCGCTTTCAGGTCATCTTGACAGTCTTAGCTACTGCCTTGAGGTGACGTAGGCGTTGTTGCAACAATAGATTCCAGGTAGTTTGCATTGATAATATGTGGCGTCATGTAAACCAGCCTGCTTGTCAGCCAGCAGTCACCAGTCCAAGGAGGTCTCGTTAAGAAAGATGGTTTATAGATATAAGGATGCCCCTTTGGTTGTCATGCGCATGTTATGACGAACCGACACGTTCTTGACTAGTGGCATAGCTCATGTCAGCAATGTCACGATTTATGTCTCTTAATTTGCCTGCAATTTAACAGTAAATGAACTTTCGGACCCCATAATTATTTAATTAGTTTACAAATTAACACTGAAACCCTCTGTAAAAGAAATTGAAAATGGTTGTAAATATTCTTGAAAAAGGCATTAAATGCCGCCAATGATTCAATCAAATCGTCACTATTAGGTTTAGTAACTTAAACACTATGTTGCATATTAGCAACTGACCGTGATACTGATCAAGTATGACGTTACATCATGTGTATCCTTTACTTCAGTCGCGGTTTTTCTTGGTATTATCCATGACTATGCTCAAACTTGCAAGTTGATGACAAAGTTATAATATTCAAATTTGTGGTAAGTACTGCCGGTTATGATATTCAAATTTATTTTAACCACAGCATTAGATCTGCATTTTAAAAACTGATTACCTTTTATGTGATAGAAGTTTCTATCACATAAATTCAAGAGATCGGGGAATATATTTCACAAAATTTTGGGAAAACATCGGGTTTGAGCGACAAATCTGTTTGAAAAAGGGTGTGTATTTCTTCTGACGGGGCAGAGAAACTGTAGTTCACTGGAAAGCCTATTTATCAGACTTTATAGCTGCATTTTATTTACCTAATACTGCTTCGCCGTTGGGGAGGGGGGGGGGAGTATATGTTGTTCATTTTTAAGCATTTACATGAAGAATTGGTGGGTAAACTGATAATAGCCAAAATTTCACCGGTGACATGTGATCGCGACTGCTCTGGTTTTTACTCTGTTTGGCAAGTTACTGGCCAGCTTTCTCGTGTATGAAGCACCGACATACACGCCACATTGTTAGAAGAGAATTAAGCGTTCTTCCAACCACATCGAGAAACACGTGAGACCCTCGAAGTTCACTTTTTGTCACCAATGCCCCACAAACAATGAGAGCTAGAGAATGTATAAATTACCTGTCCAGGGATAATATTTACAGCTACTATCACGCTCTAATTCTTGTTAAAATTTGCTCTCTTCATGTTTATGTAAAGTTATTTTAATTCTTTTTTATGATTTAATAAATCTGAGAAGGAATGGTCAGTCTAAAAATCCCCAGGCAGATCTTATTCACAGTTTACATATATGTCATCTCATCATCTCTTTGTGTAAGCGTTCCTTTTTATCTAAAAATTGCAATCTTGTGGATGTATGGTCATGACATAGTATACTTAATGTCGATGGATGACACTTCAATTTGTCTCTTCGATTGTATTAAGTCATACATACACCTGGGGTCATTCATTTATGGCATGACACTACTTGTGTATTCGTATACTGAAGTGTCATAAGTGTTTCGCGTACAAGATTCGCGATAAGTGTTCAAAATAAGTGATAATTTCTTGCACGTGTCTCCTCACCTAAACTGTGAGGACAGATAGCAGGTTATTGTTTGTGCTCTCGGAAGTCGTAAATATCAACCCCGGAGACAAATGAGCAAGTTTATAAGCAACAGCGAGCAACATGTGTTTAATACCCCGATGGGCCTTATATGCTTATGTTCACAGGTTTTTAATGACGTGTTTATCGTTTGTTGTCGTTAAGTGATAATTACAAGGCACCGCTATGGCGCTCGGTTCAGCGGAATCAAATCTTTTGTCACACACCACCGTGATATATCGGGACAACACCAACCGTGTAATATATCCGACAAAAATGGAAACTATTTCTCATTGTTAAGCCGAGGTAAACATATTTCATGGAGATGTTACCGTATTCTTTTCGCCATATCAAAGCCCCTTATAACCCACTGGTGAAGCCACACGGTTCACCTGTTTTGGATGCCCCTATACATTGCACTTTATACCACAGAATCGCGAATCAAGCAGTAATGCGATATTCCACGGCTTTCATCTTCCTGTATCACTTCAGAGTGTAAAATAACCCAAATGCTGTGGGCTGCGCTTTCTATAGCTCACAGGTGTTCGATTGACGATTAATACAAATTTACACGTGATTGCATCTGAATGCTGAGGCATCACTGTGGGCAAAGTCTCAGCGCCGGAAGTAAACGTTACCCCTCGTTTGAACCAAGACTCACCAGGACTTGTTGTGTAGTACAACAAAAGACTCACAGAGCGTAGAATCGTTCGTGTCAACCAGTACGCTTAACAGGTGTACACAAAAACATGCGTTAATGGTATTAAGCAAACTGGAATTTACGCAATTGCTAAAGGTTTGCACATATAGAAAGGATACAAGGAGTCCGAAAGGGTGATGGCGAGATTGTACATGTATGAGAAACCCGTTACTTAAGGTTAATAATAATAATAATAATAATGATATTAATGAACAGATGTGTTAATAAATCTTTATTTCAGACTGAACGTTCAAAACCGTATCTATAGTGATGGTACAAAGATTCGTAAGGCTACAATAGTAAACGCTACTTAGATTTGTAACAGCGAAGGTCATTTACGCAGATCATGTGGTATCGTTTGGAGATCAAAAGACTGGCGCAGTAGTGATCTGGTGAAACGGATGATTTAACCAGCATAACGTTTTAGCTTCTGAATGAGCCTGTTCTAACATACTAATCATCATTATGCATAAAGGGGCCTCCGTGGCTCAGTCGGTTAGCACGCTAGCGCAGCGTAATGACCCAGGAGCCTCTCAGCAATGCGGTCGCTGTGAGTTCAAGTCCAGCTCATGCTGTCTTCCTCTCCGGCCGTAAGTGGGAAGGTTTTCAGCAACCTGCGGATGGTCGTGGGTTTCCCCCGGGCTGTGCCCGGTTTCCACCCACCATAATGCTGGCCGCCGTCGTATAAGTGAAATATTCTTGAGTATGGCGTAAAACACCAATCAAATAAATAAATAAATACATTATGCATAAAACTTTTATTGGCTGATAGATCTGGCAAAAAAAACTTGTGAATGTTGATCTTTCTTATATATAATTCATAAATAAGTAGCTCATTTTATTAAAGTGTTGTTATGTCATCACAACCCATTGGCCCACAACATAAGTTAATACACGAAGTAAGAGTAAGTTAAAAATCCTTGACCGTACATAAGGCGTTGAACGTCATTCAAATAAATAAGTACTAAAATTATATGAGATGAAATAAATGAGATGTAGGGTCTATATTGGATAAGGCAAGTTATAAGAAAATTTTAATGCATTTTGTTAAAGTTACATTTTTAGAAATCCAAGTGTAGTTAAAACTGATTCCAAGTTTTCCAATGGAATAGATTATATTCCTCTTATAATTCAATTCTATAAATACCCTCCGAGATTTCAAAAGTGAAATTCTGTCTTCTTTTTATGTACTATTTTAATTAATTTATCTATTTGTTTGATTGGTGTTATACGGCGTACCTGAGAATATTTTACTAATACGACGGTGGCCAGTATTATGGTGGAGGAAAGCGGGACAGAGCCAGACCCATGACCATCCGCAGACCCATGACCATCCGCAGACCCATAACCATCCGCACCTTCCCATGCACGTATGTCCGGAGAGGAAGTCAGCCTGAGCTTCGCTTGTACTCACGGCGACCGCATTGGCGAGAGGCTGCTGGGTCATTACCTCGGCCACGGAGGCCCCTCGATTTTTAATATGAATAAGATGAAAAAGTAATTCTACGTTATAGGTGTTTGTTTTGGTGGGAGTCAGAATACTCATTAATAACATAAGACATTAATTGCTGGAGCTGGGAATTAAGACAGAGTTGTCCTTAATACTTTATATCTGGCTATCTTGTTATAAATGTTTACATTAAGCCGCCTGTGTTGGCCTTTGTGTTTATCGTCTTGTGTGGCTGGTTTCTCCAGTACCCCATATATCACTGGCAGAAGACGTTAAGCATCACCCCTTTTTGTTAAACCACGTTATGTTTCACAGCTCATTACACCTCGAGGACTGGATTATGGCAAAACTTGTTCTTATATTTCCTCGATTGGTTCTTGAAGTCGAGGATTATAATATAATCAAAGATCAGTTCCGCCCATCCATTACCTTTTCCGAGTAAACCACATGGTACAAGTGCCATTTTCAAGTGCGCATGTCTGATGGCGGGATTACATCTACATTGACTGCAGACGCAGACGACACACAAACATCGATCACGTGGTACGAACTCTGAGTGTCTGAACGGCAAGCCGGCTGGAACAGCGTTCTGTGTATTGCCACAGTCACAATGAAAATTACCGATAACGGGTTCTTAATTATACAAAGGTGACATTGTGATAACGTCTGTTAATTGTCAAAGAACATTGATTAAAATGTACTTTATCTAACGTACGCATAGGGAGACTGGAAACCCCTTTTTCTCAAAAGATTTTCCTTGTGTATTTTTTTATTTATTTTGGCTCATGTATTTCCTTTACTGAAAGGAATTTTGCGATATTAAACTTTGACGACAATTTTCCTTGTAGTTTCACAACTTCTTAAAAAGATGACATAAACACGCGTGTCATTTGGTGTCACATCTAAAAATCAGACTATTTATATAGTGATTGTCGAATCAGCCAGAAAACATAATGTCAACCAGAGCAATTAACTCTGCTGACGTTTGTGTTTATTTGCAGATTGACAAGCTAATTACAGTTGGCGTGACTTTGGACCTGTGATATCGTCTGGCTGACAAAAAAAGACGTGCTAAATGCCATAGAAAGGATACTGCTTTGGTGTTGGTCATTACATCTTGCGATGCATCTGCCAATGAGAAATAAATTGACTATCAGACCGGCCACTGGGAGGGAATATGTTTTACATTATACCTGTGAGGCTGGCGCTGTTCAACCCTAGCCCTAACCTTTGTCCGTCGCAAATCGATCAGGCCAACAATTAGGTCCCCTCTTTTAGACTTCAATACAATAATGCACAGAGACAAATCCTTCCAAATGCTCCCCGTCCGGCCTTCCCGCTGGGGTCTTGCTGCTTTTCAATTCATTGGGCCGCTAGCGGACATTTTATAATTGACCGACTCTGTATCCGCGCGCAGCAGATGTCAAATGAACAAAACAGACGACACAATCACTAAAGCGGGAACAGTCAGAAGTGATGACGCGTCCTGCACTCCCAAACTGCCTAATCTGCAGAAAGAAAACCCTTCTTGGACACCAACAGAAATCACTTTAATTGCTGTAAATCAGTTAATGGACGCACTGTGTCTCAATCTACTCTTCCTGTGATCCACAAACCATAGCCTGGATTCTGCCCCTCACTCAGTATAGTTTAGGCATATAACTCATCAATTCGGTCATGATAACTTTCAGATTTGGGCAAAGCGAGCGACTTGTAAAACACAGGGAAACATTTTGGACGTTCATCTTCGGAGTCGCCCTATACTAGTGAAAAATTAGTATAACGCATAGTTTTAAGTGGTTAAAAGTTAAGTCTAGGTAATTTCAATGCCCCGCCCCCTCCAGTCGGACCCCCACCTACACCAACCTGTAAAATCTGACTGCCATCTTACATCCGGGTGTAAACATTCAAAGTATGATAGATACGTATGTTTTATTTCCGACACAGAAATGGCCTATATCACATTCAATGAAAAATATATAATAAAGTATAGTAGGTCTAATGTAATAAGTGAAATAGCAATCAATCGAATAAACAAGACTTATCGAATTGTCATAACAAGACTGGTTGATCATAAACTTTTATCATGTTTCCTTTTTGTTGTGAATAAAAAAGTTATTTGTAAAAATAATAAAGATTACTGAAATATAGCATTTCAAACATTACTTAGTTGGTTTAGTTTGCTCACATGAACGAAAGCATGAATAAGCAAACCTTGTCTATCCTGCATGAACTCATGTATCACGTGATCACGACTTCATCGGTAAAAAAAACCTATTTGGTACACCATGCATCGCTCTGTTTTGGAGGCATTTTGTTTAGTAATCCAGCTGTTCATCCCCAAAATGATGCAACATGTCACAGTGTTTTGTGGATTTTGTGATCTAACTTCCCGACATTGTTTATTAATTGGATCGATTCTAGAGCAGAGTGCCATCGACCTCCATGAAGAGCACTGGAGCCAGGCGGGCCACAGATTGAAGTTCACGCCGAAATATTAGAGACCTATAGTTATAAGTTACAAAATGAAACCTGTGACTTGTAACTTCAAAGTAGAATTAGTTTACCTATGCTAGTTTGAAGTCGCAATTTACAAGTTGAACTTCTAACTTCTAACTAAATGTCTATAATAACGACTAAGACATACGGGAGCTTATAACTTGCAGCACAGAGAGTAAAACCAGAACAATGATGCCAGTATGATACTTGACAAATCCGTCCACTTGTCAGTTTGCTTCATTTAGTGCTCTTTTCTAACCGTCAATGTATATATGCATCATAGTATTGATGTGATGTCATAGCTGCTCTGAGCCAATCATCAGCACACTCTTTAGTCACGTGACTAGAAAATTGGAGATGGAAACAAACCGAATTTAACCCAGGCGAGATAGACCTTGATTTTAGCATGGATAATGAAAACTATAGCTTTTAGGAAAAACTTTTTTCTGAAAGAATGTGCTTAACATTCAGATATGATAGTTTCATTGTCCTGTAGTTTGGAAGAGTTTAGAAGTTGTGAATAGTTGCACTGTGTTCCATGCCATTTACCTTTGATCAGGTGGTGTATACTTCCCGACCGCTGGCAAGTCAGTTGCAGGTTCAATCCCTGTGTTGGACAGGGGATTTCCAAGTATAGGCACTCTCATGGCAGAGTCTTGATAATAAGCGGTCAAAGTTCTAGCTATGGCCATCGTGCGTCTGTATATATGCGCAGTTTTACGCTCGTTTAAGATTTCCATCAACTATACTTCCATCAATATGGCAAGTAAGTCTGCACGCCACACGTTAATTGCTGCGGAGGGTGTCAGAAAGAGTTACACATGTAAGGCACGCCTGTTTCCTCAACCTATGGTTGGTCAGGATTATACTACTGACCATCTACAACTAGTGAGTATCTAGTTCATCTACAAAATATGAGTATGGCTCTACACAACAATCAAACAAATAAATATATAAATAAATTTACCCTGCGCAGTTACATTAATTTATTTGACGTATTTGATTGGTGTTTCATGCCGTACTCAAGAATATTTCATTTATACGACGGCGGCCGACATTATATGATGGGAAGAAATAGCAGAGCATGCGGGAAACCTATATACGCCCATTAGTCGTCTGACCTTCAAAAGGCCTGACAAGGCTCGATTCGAACCCAAATCGATGATATATAAAACAGTTTAAGTCCAAAATATAGTCTGTAGAGCGGGGCTTGTTTTCTAAGCCTACACCTCATTGCGTTCAATTAAACGTGGTTGTATTAGATTGTACATGTATCATGTACATGCTATTTATTTACAGATGTTCCTAGAAGTGAGGGGAGGGGTTTGTAAGAGAACCTAATGCATTCTCTGATGGACTGTTGTGTCAGTTGCATGTTCTTAGAGAGGGACTCCACTCTATTTTAGCAGGAGGGTTTATGTTAATGGAGAACGTGGTATCAAACAGCTTCAGCAGGAGAATTTTGTTGGACAATTTGTTAAAACACCGAAGACGACTCAAATGAGAACTTGAGACAAAATTAATTCGAAAACCAGCTTGTGAGGTTAGGCACCTGGTCATTGTTCGGCGTTGACGGGTCTATGGTAGAGTGCTGAGCTAACAGACCTTTGATATTCCACCAGAACTCTTGAATTTCCATCGAGAGCAGTCCCCGTTTCCTTCCTTGCCCATCGGTATCACTCCACGTCAGACTCAGAAGCTACGACCCGTACCTTGTCCACTTGCTAAACTAAGAACTCCTTTCAAGATAGAGTCGGAAGAGAATTGAAGAGTCCAGCATCGATTGAACTGCCAAATAAAGCTGCAACTGGTAATGTTATGGCTGGTTTGACTGGAAAATTGTCCATTCAGCGAATGATTATCAAACTATATTGTGTTATATGACACCGCCACCCTGCTGATGAAAATAGGGGTATCTTGCTGACAAACATGTCATTTATTACTCGGCTGACAATGGCGGATGGAAAAAGGCCATCTCCGTGTGTTCAACCTGTTCCGAAGACAGGATTTCGATTTGCAGCATCCCTAACTGAAACCTGCAGAGAAAATTAACTCGGATAAAGAATCCAATGTGTTAAGGCTAAATAGCCCAAAAGGAAAATCCATCGCTGCAAATGTTTGTCTCCAGATATTATAAATAAAGTTTGATGCAGCTGTTATTGGCGAGGAAAACTCATTTTTATTAACAAAGGCGGTGGAATTAGCCCCGTTGCTGTTTGCGGTTACAGTGGCACTGGCAGGATGAATATGGCTTGATTTAATGCCTTGACTATAAGCATACACCAATAAATCCTCACGCTTGTCCTTTTATTTCATAATTAATAATTTGTTCAGGTGCTTTTCTCACAAATCGATGATGCCATAAAGAGTGGGCAACATTCCACAAAGTTCACTGTTCGCTGAAATCCAATCTCGATTGTTGTAAATTCGCTCTATTGTACCCGTGCTTTTTCTCGACAATTATTTGTTTCTGTCCATGGAAATTTCAGCAAATTGTGTAAGCTACACTTTGATCAATGTTGGTCTAAAATCACAGCACATATGTGTAACACTTTTGTTTGCAATCACTTTGAATCACAATTAAGTAGACGAATACAGCATACAGGAACCAGAACACAACTGAGGGAAGACACGATTAAAACATGTACAGCAGGATACATTTACATTACTTTGATGTTCAACCAAACCAAAAATGCATCACACACGTCCGTCGCGACAGAGACAGCCCACAATTACAATGCAAGCAGAAACCTATTTGGTTTTGCATGGAATCGTTCAAAGATCAAACGATCTATTTGCAAACTTTCAAAACATTTTATTTACAAGACAGGAAGCACTTAATTGATTTGGAAAGTTTAATATTGAAATATATGTATTTACTGGACTTAAACATATACATGAACTACAAACTTCGAAGTATACATTTATAATATACAAATTATTCGAAGAATCACATCCTTGTACATATACAAAGCTGATGGAATACATACGTGTATCTATACTCTGTTTAATGCATTTTGTTCAAATTACCGTGAGATAAATTTGCCCTGCATGTCTTAATTACCTATTTTAATTCCTATCCTTTTAGGCTTTCAAAACTGTATTTTTGGTGAAAAGTCTTGTTTGACGCTTTGAGTTTTTCGTCACTTGGAAATTATTACACTCGGGCAATGATAACTTAATTTTCTCATTATTCTTATTACATTACCATCTGACTCAAGAACCGAGTCTCTCAAACCACAAGAAATGTTATACATTGTGAATCAAGTGATTTCCATAACTGTTAATCATATTTAATACACGTTACTTGTCATAAATAACTTACTGAATGTACTGAATACCACAGAACTTTTTCATTTAAATCTTTGTCGAATTTAAGCATAACTAAAATTAATGGTTACTTTGTCTTGAGATTTTTTTACAAATAATTCTCAACATGAGTTATCGATTCCATGAACTCTTCCTAAAAAGGGATCAGTGAGAAATGATGAATGTCAATAATTGTCATGCTTGTTGATACGTGTGATCTTTGTCATTCAGCACCAAGCTATTAGCGATAAACTTATTACATACGCAATATGAAAACACCACGCACTGAAATAAGAAAACTCTCAGTGACATTTTCATTTAACACAAAAATCAATACGCTGTAGTGTTTGCTTAAACGAAGAAAACTCTACTGATCAACCTCTAAATAGACTTCTTGGACGGACATGAAGCTTTTGCTGCATGACGAAAGTAACTTATTGCATGAAAATTTGTGTAGGTCTTTTATACAAGTAAAGATGAAGATTCGTAATTGATTATGACTTACCTGTAATAAGTTATGAAGAGCGTATGTAAGTCTCGCTAACTCGCATGCATCACCACTAACTGACTGGTTCACTGCATAGCTGATTGCATGGATTAATATTTGACTTGTTAACTCATTGTCTGGATAAATGATTGATTGATTGCACTTTTAACTGTTTGATTTTTAACTGATTAACTAGCTGTTTAACTGATTGACTGTTTGACTTATTGACTGATTGGATGTAACTGTTTGACTGATTAACTGATTGTTTGGCTGAAGAACTGATCTACTATATCGCTGTTTAACTGATTGACTGCATGTTTGACTTGACTATAGCAGTTTAACTGATTTGCTTGTTAACCGTTTGATTTGCCAACTGATTGACTTGTTAATTGATTGTCCAGCTATATATTTAACTATTTGTTTCCTGTTTAACTCTTTTCTGTTTTCTAGTATTGGTTTGGTTGTTTAACTGATCGACTGGTTGAAGGGCTGCTTTATTTATGTCGGACATGCAAAACAAACGTCATTATCTATAGATCTACCTGCTAATTAAAAAGTCTGATTATATGTACAGCCTATATACAGCCGGTCGATTTTAAAAGCATGTGTAACCCGAGATATATGCTTATACCAACATACGTTAAATTTCGGAAGTAGTCATAACAAAACACATCTGTTGACTGTTGCAAGATATATTAAAAATCAAACCAGATCATCATCAGGTCATACGGATGCATTTCCAGTACTGAGAATATTTGTCTGGGAAGTTGATATATCTGCCTTTCCTGTATCATTGAAAACTGTTGACTGCGTTTCTCTGACATGCTACCATTTTATTTATTTATTTATTGATTTATTTATTTATCTATCTATTTGATTGGTGTTTTACGCCGTACTCAAGAATATTTCACTTATACGACGGATGCCAGCATTATGGTGGGAGGAAAGTGGACCGAGCCCGGGGGAAACCCACGACCATCCGCAGGTTGTTGGAAGACCTTTCCACTTACGACCGGAGAGGAAGCCAGCATGAGCTGGACGAACTCACATTGGTGAGAGACTTCTGGGTCATTACGCTGCGCTAGCGCGCTACTCATGGAGGACCCCAGCTTCATTTAATATTTCTTTATTATTTCTTACATATTCCCTTGAATATTTGGAACAGGCTGTTTTGAAATGGGCCTTTAGCGACTCAAACGCGTCTATACGATGGTTTACGAGTGGTACATGTATATCGGATTTGACGCTTATGTAGATGTATATACTATATATAGCTTATTAACGTCATTTTTTTTCAGGAAAACATGGAATTGGGTTGAGTTGAGTGCAATTATACCGTATTAACCGATAAGTTAACGCTTATCGATAAGTTTTTTATACGCTTTCGTTATACGAAGGTTCAATGCTAAATAATATAATATAGGAGCTGTATTTAAATTTTAAAATATGCGGGTGTGTAGTTTAAGAGAGAAAAAACGCTCTTGTCAAGTTCGGCTCAGTGGTCATCGCATAAAACCCTTGTTCAAAATATTGCTTTGAAGAAAACATTTCCTCATAAATGGTGGTTGAATCGATACGGGGTGAAAATTCTCATTTTCATAATGACGGGCTAAAGCAGATGGTTAGAGTTACCTCCCATATTATAAATTTCTTTCTACCCTTGATCGGTCATAAACTGCAGACAAACTGTATTCTTGCAAAATCGTTGAAATATATTTGGTGCAACGTTTATAATAAATTATTAAATGATAGCTTTTTGTCAGAGATAATACAGAGGCAGCTTTGTTTTAGCAAAGTATACAAACATATAAAAAAAAACACAAGCTTTTCTGTGTCCCGAGGTTGAAACTGTTAAACTGAGCAAATATACACACAAAAATACACCATCATCTAAAAGTAATGCATGTAACATAGGATTTTTCCTTTCAATCGTATGTGTTATTTCTTAGGTTTACTGTCACAAAGATTACATGGTTTTTAAGTCATCATATACACACAATTAGTAGATTCATGTATATTTTTTACATCACGTGATTACTATTTTTTGGAATATGATGAGCAATATTGCCTGAGTCACAAGCCTTGAACTGGTTATGAGTATATCAGATTCTCCTTTATTATGTATTATGTATTATATACTGACTACTGGCAGTTACTAATACTACATTACTAGCTTGAATTAGCTACCGTTCTAGTAAAAGAAGCTCCATTATCTGCGCATGTTTCATCCCTTATAGCCACACCGTATAAATGCGTATCATTCAGAGTTTCCCACTCTCAATAGCTCATCCGTTGTGAACATCATTAAACCCACAGAACTAATCCACTCGCTCTTACCTGATCACTGCCACCGTTTAATCCCCATGATTAAGTTTTCTTTAAGACCTTAAGTGTTTCTTGCTTTTGTAAAGTATTTAATTCTTTGGTCTTTGTTTCTGTCAACAAAAAAGCTGTAGCAATTAACGCCGTTTCCTTGGCCATTGAGAGGAAAGCTCGCTGCGACTTGGCAGGGGACGGTTTGTTTTTCTATCATGACATATTAAGACTGCTCTAGCCTTCACCGTGGGGCTGGGTTACCAGCGATCAGGGGACTTGTGTCATGTTTTTACACGGTTACAAAGACCCAGCAGGGCCAGATCGGGCTGGGTGCAGAAATTAACACCTGCAAGAACGAGAATATTAACAGAGGTGTGTTTTAACCCGGCCTCTCCAAACAAGGATTTATAATGGGAAATCCGACCATTGTAAAATATACTTTAAGCTAACTGGCTTATTCATCCACGTGACACACTCACTACTCTCAGGTGTTGAGGAAAAACGGA
The DNA here is from genome assembly GCF_032854445.1 of Liolophura sinensis. Lineage (NCBI taxonomy): Eukaryota > Metazoa > Mollusca > Polyplacophora > Chitonida > Chitonidae > Liolophura > Liolophura sinensis. The sequence goes on from NC_088300.1 coordinate 65,489,727, forward strand.
TTTACAATCAAGGAGCGGGTTTAGCCTAAGTCTCTTGAACAGGAACAAGCTTCGAGTGTACTTGTTTTTTTAACGGTCCTTGTCAGGCTGAATAGTTAAGGAACCTATAGTTTATAGTAAAACCATGCATATACTTATCTATTTCCAGTATTTTATGTGAATAATACAAATTAATCATATGATCCGTCTTACCAATGTGGATTATGTTCATCTCGGAACGAATTCGGATGATTTGTCAAATGTCAAGTGTAAAATTTTTATGTCGAATAACTGTACGAAACACCCATATGTACAGAGCACGATGCCTTGTTCTATGCCATATACTCCGCATAAAAAGATAAATCCGGTTTTTGGAATATACCCCACGTGCACAGGCGTGCGGCATAGTGGCACACGTCCCAAACCGACTGTACAACCTACTGTTCATATATTTACAAATTCACTTCTCGTTATTCCTTTCTTGTTATACTCACCTACTGTGTTTACTTTATTTTCTCGTAACACGAAGGTCTTTAGAAAGACACTTCTCAACACCACCCTTCGTTTAAAAGTATAAGAATAACTGGTATGAACAGATAAGAGTAAGCTTTTCCCATGATTTCCTGAATATTGTCGGTATGTAGACAGCTTGCCTATAAATGGTCTGAGACTTGACAGTGTCTAAAGTGTCCTCTTGGTATCATGAGGGTAATGACAGAACTGAGTCATGGTCATTAAAGTGAACAAAGCAATTGGCGCAATGTGAAAAAAGTGATATTTTCTACTATTTACAATGGCTGACTAAGAATCTATAATTCTGCTAAAAAAACTGTTCATACTGTTCTTCCATATGCTATTGCTTCACCCACACTATTATTTACAGTTACACGACAAATTTCGTTGAGTGTGCATTCCTTGACAAGGGTTTCAAATTTTCAAAAATGTATATGTGAACCGCATGTGTGGGAGTGTACACAAAAATCATTAATCCTTCAAAAAATGGATTGATTTCTTATATGCAAATCCTGAAGGACATTCCTGGCACTGGTTCTACAAGTTGTCATTTCCATGCACAACATGTCCGTTTTTTGGTGACCCGGGCTTAGTGCACTGAGATGATTGCTAATTGGCACAGGTCTGAGTCTAAAGCGGCTTGTGTGGTTAATTACCTACTAAACTGAAAGGTTAACACACCTTAGGCTGAAGAGATCCTTTATGCGTCACACCTGCAAGATATTAGAACGAAAACAGACTATCAAATGAGAAAAGATGTTCATTATACAACCTATAACATTGGCCGGATAACACGTGCAGGGAATTTCGTTTTTCAGCCCATGGGAGTATTTTCTCCAAGTCACCACTATAACTTTTGTCACATTCTAAAAAGCCGTGATGGCCCAGCCTTGTTGGTGACCGTGCCAGGAAGACCGTTTTTGCATACTGGCAAATCCGACCGCCTGCGGATTGGCACAACCCTAACAATTAACGAAAAATCGTCATGTTGTTTTCTTGCAGCACCTTCCACAAAGCCTCCACCAATTTGTTTCAAAGGCGATGATTGGGCCTGCTGAGCCATTGAAAGTCTCCACACTGTCACTATAGAGTGCCGAAATAATTTACCCCGGTGATCTGTAGGAATTAAGCCCTCTAGCACCTAGTAGATACACACGTGTGCAATGCGCTCCAATGGCCACGGTTAGACAGCCATTGAACAGCGAACAAGAAAACCTTGACGGGCTGTGTTCAGGGCTTTACATACTTCCCCAACCTCATTCTCTCTCCTAAAACGGGTGTAAAGTGTCTAGAAGAGAGCTTTACAGATCAGCCCTCGTACAGCCCAACAAAGGGGCACAATAGACAGTTCAACCGGCGCTTAGTATCATCCCAAGTGCTGACGTATGTTGGGGCCATTTGCAGATATGTTATCCCTTTATCCCTCTTCAGATGTGTGTCTCTTCCACTCTACCTGGACAAATGTATACCTGTATATCGATATATCCACTTTGTTATTTGACAACCCAACAACCCACAAAAAATATGTGTGCTCACCATACGCTACTGTTACAGGAACCAAATTTTTTTATCTTCTACATGTTGTCATAATCATACCCAAAACGCACAGGCTTCGAATTCGAATATCCGCAACTTTCACCGCATTTTTTTTCTTCAAAGACAAAACAGCAAATAAGTATACTGAATCATCTTATGAATGAACGCTCGCCGTTTTTTGTCGGTTCTTAAGACTTAAGTTTTAGATAACTAGATTTGCCGACAACAATACTTTCAACGGCCTTATCACCTGAATTCTGATTCAATATCATTTTTTCTCACAATTCTTGACGCGATTTTCTAGCGAGGAGAATTAACTGACTTATACTTCATTAAATAATCATGGCGAAGGAGTGATTGATAGGCGATAGAGAAGTTGGGCCGATAGATCTAAAGTGTTCCGTCGATTGCTACTAGGGAATCTCATTCATCTACTTGTTTGCTACTTGATAATTTAGGCCACGCCTCTAATCTGGCTCGGGGGCAGAATTGACGGCCGAGTAGGTGTGGTTAACGTGGAAGGGTCCAATTAGTGAAACAGGTAAGGTAACTTCGGAACATCAGTCATAAGCTCAGGAAAAAATGACATAAATCCATAGTAAAAGTGAAAGAAATATTTGTTTTCATTAAAGATACCAAAGTATATGCAAGATCTGTTAGAACAACAGGAATCCGCTGAGATCCATGGTGCTTTCAGTGTGCACAAACGGAAGGCGGGCTCCCGTGAAGCCCCTAAACGCTGATTGGATCAGGCCGAGCGGCCAGGTATTGACATACCCTCTGCGCATGCGCAATCAATAATCATCTGTCAAGGATGGCTGGTATACAAACGAGGCGAGGTTTCTGACCACCCAGATTTTCCCTTGACATAACAAAGTAGATTGGAGAGTGACAAAACTTGGCATTTGAGACTGAATTATTCTTCAGCTAAGTGGAGTGGGCTGAGTGCAGTTATGTCTCTCAGTCCCAAGCACACTACACCGTTTTCCGTGACCGACATCCTCAGTCCCATCGAAGAAACTTACAAGAAGACTACGATAGAGGCAGCCATCCCACCCTTGGCCACGGCCTACCGTAACCCCCAGCATCACCCCCAGATGGGCAGTATGAGCAGCATGAGTGTCCCCGTTACCAACCCTTATCACAACTACGTCCCACAGTTATCTCATCATACTCCAAGTTTCCCGTCTCAGTATTGCAATGGATCAGAACTTTCTCATTACGGCGACCCAGTGCGTCACTCTACCACTAGTTGGTATGGAGCGAACACCGATCCCCGATTTGCCAGTAAGTACTTTATCGCCTTTTGTATATGAAATCCGCATTTGGTATAAGTTCACAGAGATGTTAGGTGTGTGCTTGTATGTGTAGATGCGCTAAAGTGTCCCCACCCGGTTATAGTATCTAAGCTTGACCCCATTTTACCTGCTTTCTATATCTATATGAAAGAGACCCGCCTCTAATATCTATGCTGTTAAGATGTGTGGGGCTCGGTTATATACACGACTTCTTTATAGTTGTACTTTTTGTCAAAACCGAGAGAATCTTGGCGAAAGTCTCAGAAATGACACGTGAAAGTGCTCTAGTAGAACGCCAAGTACTCTGCGGTGTAAGCTCTCTATGAATTGGGTCCGCCCCAAATGGGTTAACATGAGTATTTTTAAGAGATCATCAAAGTGTTCTTATGTTCCAACAATTGGACCGCGGAAGATTCTCACACCGAGTTGTAGAGACTCTTGGGTCGGTCAGTGAGTCAGGACCAGGCCCGAGTCTTCTGAGAGCTCCTCCATCCCCTTTTTCACCCACAAAAGCGACCAGGAACATGTAGAAGACATCAAGACACACTTTAATAGTTCAAACCGACACCTTGAAATCGCTACTATATTAGGCTGCTTTAACACAATGAATAGGTCTACCGTATGTCGTTCCTGACATTGTTTTAAATTACGGGTTTCCTTTCTTCTGGATGATAAATAATTTTTATAAACTGCAGACCTAAACTAAGTTTTAAAGTCTTAAATTGTATACTTGGTGCTATCTCTTAAAGATATCAAGTTACACATTGTGATAAAAGTAAAATAGGTCTAATTTTACGTATCAAATTTTTTCAGATAAACAAATTGTTGAGGCTGTATTTGTAAATTACCTTAGACTTCACACATACAAATCTACTTACAATTAATGTTATTTCACCAGATAATTTTTTTACTTCGCATAATCTCTAAGAATATGTTGATATGTTGAATCATTAAGTACATAATCACTTACAGGTAAAGTTAATATAATATCTTCTTATCTCGGACATTTTATGCTTTAACAAAAAGCGTGAATCCGTATAAATTATTTTACTGGACTTTTTTCTCAGTCATATGAGTGACGATTAACCTGAATAAAACGGTTAGTGAAGTTTGGACAAAATCCTTTCATTTTATTTTGTAAATTTCAAATTTTGTTGTGAGAGGAAGTTACTACATGTTTTTCCATAAATTAATAATAAATTTATTGCTTTTCCGTTACAATTTTAAAACATAATACACACTCAGTTGTCAGTGCTACTAGGCTTACACCATTGTGTAAAATGGTTTGTTCAAAATATCCATCGTTATCGCCGTTATCGCATCGTTGTTCATACGGTAAACTTCAGGCCTTATGTTGATTGTCATATTGGAATACACAATATTTAACCGTTATACGACTTGCTATATGCGGTGACACTTTATGTGAACACTAAGGTACAAGTCAGTTATCGGCGAATACGCTGGGATAAGTATTTGCGATAAAACGGAATTGTTCCTAGTCTTTTTATAGATATCGGTGGACACATAAATAGGCTTATCGTCGTGGAGGATTGAATATGGAAACGTTTTCAATCAGCATACTCATGATATCGCATTCCAGCTAAAATGCGGGTATGTAGTGAATATTATGGAGCTCCGCCGTGACAGAGTTAATACTCCCTCTATCCCCTCCCGGGGCGCGGCAAACAAGCGGCAGTTAACTAGGTGTTGGGCATTAAACACCCTCCTGATGGCAAGCGCGTGTCCTGGCACCGTTATACCTCACCTGTCACGGCAGATAGGTGGCAATCATGCAATACAATTATCACCTTGTTTTTTGTGTCATTAAGACATCCCGGGTTTGACAATTCACCGGGCAGGATTGTATGTGTTCGCCTGCGGAATAAACCCCTGATAGATACCAATATCTAATCCGCCCATGTGGGCTGCCGGTGACACCCCGGAGCTTCATCGGCAGGCACCCTGTACCTCCGACACGTCACAGAGCATGTCCGAACATACAGGCCGATTAAAACACATGTTAGTCGTAGTGTTATGAATAGATGTCAAAAGCTGTAATTTATTTCAAATTTGTTTGTTTCACCGTTGATCAAAACACTGGCAAAGTGAACACTAAATTTAAGTACAAAGGCACAAATACTGCCTCTTGTCTAATTTGTTTCTAGGCTCGAAGTCGTGATTTTGCTTGAAAATCAAAACGCTAATTCCAGTTAAATGTAATATTAATTGAACAATTCTCGTTACATACTTTTGGTGTTAGCTGAAGTTCTTGTTCACCTCACAACAGGGGCAATTAAAAATCATGCAACCTGTTTCTCCCTTATTGTGTTTTCTGAACGTAATAAAGCTGATATAAATTACAAGATTTTGAGAGCATTTTTTTCTAATTTGTCATGCTTTATGATAGCGTTTTTTTTTATACTGACCGTATAATTTGAAGTGATACACTATAAAATTTATACAGTTTATTTTATTCAACTCATTCAGATTCTCTTCATTTGCAATATTTTGGCTTATCTTATCTTTTTCGGCACAGTTATTCAAAACACTACTATTATATTTCATTTTGTTCTTTAATGCAACAGATTCATAAATGTTAAAATTCAGCAATAAATTTTTACGGTTAAATATTTCTCACACGTTTCCTCACAGCCTTTCGAAACATTTCTTGACAAATTCTTAATTTTGTGAGAGAAAGAAAATATTTTTTGTATAAAACTCACGCATGATCAGTTTGTGTATTAAGGAATTTTATTAAGCCCGTATTTCTTCTTGTTGTTTCCAGGCTATGCTGCGGTTTCCCGTTTGATGGGTCCCAGCTCGTGCGCCATGAACCCTATGGGGACCAGCATGAACCACGTGAGCATGTCTCTCAGTGGCATGGACCAAGCAAAGATGCACGGGATGCAGTTCCCCCTCACCCAAAGGAGGAAACGACGGGTGTTGTTTTCACAAGCTCAGGTGTACGAACTAGAACGGAGATTCAAGCAGCAAAAATACCTCTCGGCACCGGAGAGAGAACACCTGGCTAGCATGATTAACCTCACTCCGACACAGGTGAAAATCTGGTTTCAGAACCACAGGTATAAGTGTAAGCGCCAGCAGAAGGACAAGGAAAAGATGGACACAAGTCACTCTTCTAGCGGCTCCAGTACCCAAAGCAGCCAGCAGTCGCAGCAGCAAAGTCAACAACAACAACAAAGTCAGAGTCAGCAAAATGGATCGCTACAACCCTCACCAAGACGGGTGGCCGTACCGGTGCTGGTGAAGGACGGGAAACCGTGTACGGGATCCGGGGGGTCTGAGGGTCAGAGTGGATCCGCACCACCGGCCCACCATCAATCTAACAGCCAGGTACAACAGCAGAACTCTGCCAGCCTTCATCAGCAAACGCATGTGTCTCAGGGATCTAGCCAGTCCCATCACGGGTCCTCTTCACGATCTCTTCATCAAGTGAACAGTTTAAATTCTAGCGGAGTTCTCGGAACTCACGTGACAAATTCGGCCACTCAAAATTCTCTGAATAACCACGGACTGACCGCGGCCAGTCTGGGCTACACGGCCGTCAGTGTCAATGGCTCCGGCATGGCATCTTCACCATACTTACTCAACGGAAGAACATGGTAACACAGTTTTAATCGTAAAAAAATGTTTATTTTTTTTCCTTGAAATTTCTTGAATACTTACGCAATTTGTTTTATTTTCCTTTTTTTTCCTTTTCGTCTCTTGCTCTCTCTTTCACTGTAGTTGTTGTCCGCCTTGCCAATTGTCGCGTGTAGTCATTTTGTTCAGCATAGGGATTGATTTACACCTCAAACCGCCTGTATATTCTCATCGTATAGCACCTGACCAAAAGCCACCATAAAATGTTGGGAATATATATGAATGCTATAAAACCATGCTATAAAATAGCAAACTCCTGGTCCAGCCTGCACGTACAAATTTGTTTAGCTGTAATAAAATGTGAGAAACCTCAGATAAAGTTTCGCATTTACGTCGAAAATTTACAACTGGTTGTCAGACAGCAGACGAAAGTGGGGGGATATGCTATGATTTATTCCGTTCGAAAAATTTAAACAAATGTTTTTATCTGTCAGCTTTTTGCCGTTTTGTCAAGGACTAAAAAGCTGAACTGATGGCGGGTGTCTGTTCGATGAACTTAATGTGCTTTAGGTGGGTGGTATCATAGTCAAACAAATTTAAAAGTAAAAGTGTTTTTGACTATACAATATTTCAAAATACATGTATCTCCGTATATTGCGTCTGTGACAGAGCAGACATCGATCAAATGGTACAGTTTTTGACCAGCCTCGGCTGATAACAGTGTATGTTATATGTGTGTGATATACACGTCACAGTTTGAGTCACACACACACGTTATCAAAATGACTGCGTGCAATCTTATCAATGACATATCAATGTTATCACAACCTGATATATGCATATCAGACACCATTGCGTATATGTATTATATTTTGTTCTATTTATTTTCCACGGGTCGATGCAGCTCTGTATATGTGCATGGTGATCCTATCCAAAGAGAATAGGTTTTATACACTTCTTACCTCATGACCATTCTTTCTGGGAAAAAGCAGAAACTTACTGTCCAAGAAGAATCTTGGAACGGACATCGAAAGGGCAACATTGTGCTGTTATTATCAAAAACACCGTGTTGAGCATTTCCCTGTGGTTTAAGGATGAGAGAATATAGGAGGTATATAGGGAAAGCGACATTCCCCGTTGTGCGCTCCAAATGACTGCCCTTCATGCGACAGCGCTAGAGTAAAGCAGCATGTTGTTAATGACTTAATCAGTGTTCATGTATGTTGAATGTGGTGTTCAAAGTATAGTGTTCGAAGGATCAGTGCAAGACTGCCTGCAGATACTGACTGTGTAGGGAGAAAATGGATATTTCACACTGTGGTTGACGACGTTTTGAAACGGGCTCGTGAATTATAAACGATTTTTGTTTCATATACCTGGAGACTCAGTGGCGAATTGTAATAATGTCATTGTAAATCTGAATTTTTGTCATATTTTACATTAAATGTAAATCAGGTCACTTTTTTTTTCAATTTTGTCTTGTGAATATATCGACGCCCTACGAATAAAATGCAGTAGGTTTAAAATGAATTTTCTTTGTTCGAGTAGATTTCTTCTGTACTCGTGGCTATATATGCATTTCATTCATATACAATTGATCCATCTACATCCGCTGGTCAATAAGGTTAGAAACTCACACGCGTGCTTGACCAGGAAATAATATTTCTATTATATATTATTATATTCATATAATATAAAAATATTATATGTATTACTCATAAAGTCTGCGCCAAAACCGTGCAACAACTTAACAACAACTGTTCAGTCATTTACACCATTTACGGTGTAAAATTTCGGAATGTATTTGGCTTAATGTTTAAAGACAAAAATGACATTATTCACTCCGAAATATGTGGCGACGTTAAGAGTGTCGAAAATTTTTATTGACACAAGTGTTCAACATCCTGGTCAGATGCACGTTGTTGAATTTCTTGAAGGTCTCTGTTCAGATGTCTTATCGTGTCGGAGTTCAGCTTGCATCTCTATATATGTATGTTTATAGTCCGCCCGTGTAGGCCTACTGTCGGATGGTGTCTCTACATACACCAAGGGCTCCGCATGGCAGGCTGCGGTCATATCAAATCGACACACAACCAGTGATGTATATATCTGTGATAAAACTCACGGTTACAGTGTTTGACCTGAAGGACCGAGGACCATCCTGTGTGTGTGATGTGTACTGTGCGCCACACCTGTGTCAGTGATAAACCCAACCGAAAGTGGACGGGTGGTTAAACCATTAACTTCAAGAAATTCACATTTATCCACCTTTACAACTTCATTGCTGATAACGTTGTTTGATCTAGTTTATTAGACGCTATGTATCGTCGAATTGTACCCAATGACCTTTATGAATGGTGTACAGAGACAAACGTTTCCACATATGAAACTGTTTCAAATTCATGGAAAAAAAGGATGACAGCAAGTGTGACGAAATTCCTTTTGACACTATGATAATTGTAGCCATAGAGAGTGATATTCTTCTGATATTCATTTCGATTTCTATCATTTGTGTCATATACCTCATGACAGTTCATTTATACAGTTTCTATTTCTGTAGTCAAAGAACACATTAAAGAGGGAATACCCTCATTTTCAAGTTAATGTGGAAGTTGCGATATTTTTGGGAAAAGATATTTGGCAAAGACATAAAACTAATATGGCAAGATATGACAAATCAAAAGTCTCTGATGTTATCTTTTTCAGATGTGCTGTAATATCTTGACAATGTACAACGGATTTTGGGGTTAGAAACTATTAGTTTTTTGTGTGTTTGAAACTATAGATTTTATCATTAGGGCTGCAGATTTTATGTTTAAGGGCTGCAGATTTTATGTTTAAGGGCTGCAGATTTTATGTTTAAGGGCTACAGATTTTATGGTTAAAACTATATATTTTATAGTTAGATAGAAGGTGATAAATTTCTTGGATTGTAGTTGTGCTTTTAATCTAAATGAGAAAGGAGAAACAGAAATTGTAAAACGCAAACATCTCGAGATTTATTAACATTCTTCTTCGTAGTCATTTGATGTGCATGCATATACAGAGATGATTTATTATTTACGTTTTCCCATAAATGACCAAATTAAACGGCAGAAAGAACTGATGGTCGGATTATTGAAACTGAGATAAACTAATTACTAAGAACAATTAGCAATGGATGACCAGGTGTTTTGATTATCCGGCCAGATAATGGCTGAGTGAGACGGATGCTTGAGTAGAGAGCTAGGTTCCTAAACGAGCCATGCATCCACACCCGCTATTGGTGGCAGCACTGAATGCGTGAAGGCCGGGATGAAGCGGCCAACGAATCCTCCCGAGGATTCATCTGTGAGAATCAACCTTTGGTTCATTGGGCATCAGTTGGCCGTGCCACATCGCCAGAAGCCGCGATCTGTATACGTGTGGATGCTTTAACGCCATCAAAGAATATCACCGTTAATGGAATATCCTCCAGAAGGTTTGTAACATTCTATTATCTGCACGGTTATTTTTTTTCATGGCATACAGGTATCTATCTATAAAGCCCCGGCTACAGATGGGACACTAATTCCCGGGTTATTTGATATACAGCTCTGTGTACACACAGAGATACACATTCACATAACACAGTGACCCTCGAAGTTTTGATATGCATGGCCGATGCTATTAAGACCGTCACGGCTTGAAAGACTATCTCGGCTTCATACGCCAGTCATATATTTTTCATCTCACGATTAAATGTCATAATTGTTGCTATTACTTGTTTTCAGGTGACGGGTTGCTGCAGAATTTATCTCCTTACTAATGGCTATATCAGAATATACATCAACCCAGTTTCTCTGCTATATACACGCCAATTTCAGAATAAAAGACACAGTGTCAGGTTGTCCACGATAACTGCATAGATGTGAATACTTTAATAGATTATAAAAATTCTTTGCAAGATTTACATCCTTAAGTAAGAAACGGTAACCTTCACAGGAATAACAGCTGGACAATAAGGTCGTTTTAGATATTTGTGTGATTTATTGGATATAAATATAGATAACTGATATTGATTTAGGCAGTTTATTTTCGAATTATTACCTTTTATGTTTATAAAAAGAAATGACGTTTAGGTTAGATATCCTCATAAAACAAAAAAAACTTCGCATCACTCAGAAATCAGGCTGAATCATCAGTAAAGATATTAGCTATTTTTTTAAATAGGTAATCAAAAAAGTGAAAAAATGAAAGTAATTTATTACAATTAAGTATATATTAGTATAGATCTTGTTATCACACGAAGTTACTCATAGCTTACATAACAATATCTTAAGGTTTCTCATACGTCTACACCTACATTTTTAACAGCTCTTTATGCTAAGTATCCAGAAATCCATGTATATAGCGGTGAGATTTTTTTCAATTGTGAATCTCCACACGTAGATATATACACGTGTATATATACTTTAGACTGTCATTTTTGTCTGCAAATGCATGTCAAGACGGATCTTATAGCTCAGGAACACAAAAAGCTGTTGGCATTATCGGCACTTTAGTTGCCTAACCTTTGCCAGAATATACACCGCCACCTCTCTATCACTGTTTAAAGAATGGGAAAGTGTAGAGAGCCGCTCTTTCCATTAGGGCCTTTGTGGCCTCTCCTCGAACGCACAGTGAAAGAAAGTGGTTCCTTGTAGAATCTTGCCCTTACCCGACTTCGCATAGTAGAATTAACCTGCAGTATATGAGAGGTAAATTGTTCACGTGTCTTGGACAAAACATGGCGTCTATTGCTTAACGCGCTAACCAGTATGTTGTTAACGTGACAAATATATGGATGACAACTTCTATTTATTCTGTGAGCCACGTTTGAGTATTGGTACTAATACCGTTATCAAGCATAATGGGGAGAAGGTGGTATGTTAATACGCGTATACAGTCAAATGTCGCTCGTCAACATGCATGTTGCCTGAAGGAAGGTTTAAATATGGTATAAGAATCCATGTCATTGTCTTTGTAACGGTCGCATATCTCTAAGTTAAAAAAAGAAATTTCGTAGTTCTGAGTCTTGGACTTATCCTATTAATTTATGTAGTTTTCAGAGCAATAAAACTCAATTTTTAAAAATGGAAAGCAAAAAACCGGATAAGAGTAGCAATGAAAAAGTATTTGTTGCTGTATATAGCTTTTGATCTGTGAATGATGAACAATATTTAGTGGATGGAAATACAAGGGAATGCTACGGTATATAAACATGTAAAAACAAAAATTTCCAAAGACTTAAATGGATATTTCTGACTCTTTCAAATCTGAGAATAAGGCCATGTTTACTTTATTCAGTATTCAACCCGGTAGTTTCAGATGTCCTACATATACACAGAAAATATAATTTAAGTGTTTTATTTTTAAATTCCATGTATATGTCTTTAAATGTGTGCTCATATGATCAACATTTTCACAAAGTGAAAAACAGATAAATAATGCAATGGTGTTTTCAAAGTTTTAAAAATCATTGGGTAGAAATTTACGCCAAGATTTGATATTAAATTAATATGTGTATGGTTCATACACAGTTTACCCAGCAAATGGGAAAAAAAACTCAAAACAAACGCTAAATTGCAGTGCATGTGTATTTCTTAACAAAATTCTGAAATTCGTATGGATGTCCTTCATTGGCTACCCACTCAACGACGAGCCAGCTGAGTTATTCACTAATAGGTCGAGATAGAATACACTGAGTACATTCCGTGATAATTTCTAATCGTTTATGCTAAAGCCGTGTGTTTTTAGCCATAGGGGTGATAGCAGAATAGTTGTATTGTCAGGTAGAAGAGAAAAAGTGGGTAAGAAAATAGCAGGGGTCACAGGCCAAGTAAACTGGTCTATTTGACAGATCTCTTTTATACACCTGTGACGGTGACGCTTGTCCCCACCCCCTTAATTCTCCTCCACATACATTTATACCCTGAAAAGAAAGACAGCACTGGTATTTCCTCCCACAGTAAGGATGTCCTGAGAGAAGACGATATACCCACTGAGCTCTGTCTTAATGCACACTTTAAGTACGATAATATAAACCTTTGTAGTATTTTTTTCTTCTCATCTACCCCACATGAATTCGTAAATATACTCAAATAGCAGACAAGTGAATTGGTAATGAGCATGGTCATGGGTTAATGAATTAAACGATTGACCAACGGTATATTCCTAGCACTGGAAAGACCCAACCCCCCAAAAGCAGTTACGGTAGCATTTATTTTAAGTAAATAAGCTTAATTAACGTACCCCAAAAGCATTATACATACACTTACAAGACGATATTAATAATTAATATAGAGTCGTATACATCCCTGTGTACTCAGTTTTGTCGAACACTTTTGCATGTTTTAAAGTTTTTTTACGTCATGTAACTCGACACTAATTTAAGGCTCAAGCTAGCCATTTTATCAAATCAAGAGCCAAACACATGACTGATTTTTTGTGGAAATGCCTAAAATATGTAACATTTGGCATCGTCACAACGATGCTACCCTAATTTGTTTCTCATAGTGTAATGATAATTTCCATGACATTTTTTTTTATCTATTAATCAGGCAAATGAAACTTAATCGTAAACTACGGAAAGCCTAAAAAATTTAGTGGTGACTATATAGGCGAAGCCTTTAGTTATTCCGTGTTTTCATTTTTAAGCAAGTAGTTTTCTATATAAGTTCATATATTTTTTATTATTTAGCTGTCCATCACATCAAACTGACGTACAAATACAACACTGTCACTTATTGCGCCTTGACACTTGGCCATTTCGTCCCTTTCATTTCTTTCTAAATTACTAGTTATTCATAGCAGTCGCCGTGAGCATTCGCCACATTATCCCCCATTACTGTCTCTATCACGTCTTTCAGCCCGGCTCAACAGTCTGCTTGTAAAACCTACGTGATCATTAACATCACTGATATAACTAAATAATTTTAGGTTTCGTTTTACGAATAGTTTAGCGACATTTTCCGCATGAGAGCCGTCGGAGAATGGCCCCAGCAGGCAGCCGAGTGAAGAGCTTCCTCGCTTTTCCCACCACAATAGGTGAAACTTGTATTCAGTTGCCAGGTGCTCGTCTTGTTACTCACCACGCAGCGACAGTCTCTGCAAAGCTAGGAGAGCCGCGCGAAAACGATGGCAAGATTCACAAAGACGTTCACATTGCCTTCTAGCGACCACAGTGATTAAACTATGTTAATAAAGTTTTTCATGCACGCACATAGAATCTTTTAGGCCAGACTGAATCGAATCAGTCACGAAAATCCATGTTTTAGGGTATAGGCCTACTATTTCGCATGTGCCATTTTACCACTTTTCTTTCTGTTGTTTGAAGAATATCACCATTTTGGAGGGAAACAGACTTCGCGCGTTATGTTTTAGTAAACGGTCTTTTGTGCTTTTGTTTTGAAGACTTATATATAGAGGGAATCAAAATAATAATTTGGAAAATTGGAAACTTAGCATCAATTCGGAAATATATATAAGATTGGCTCTCGTGGGGGTGGGCCAGTTTAAGTAAAAATAAAACCTTCACTGGCAATGGAACCGAATTTTTATTTTAAATGCCTTCAAATTCTGGTCTTAAATTTAGCAATTGAAAATATTTCTCAAAGTGAATAAATGTTCACAAGATCATTGGCGACGCATGCGCAGACGTACCGTACAAATCTACTTCGCCAATGCTAATGAAACCACGGTTAAAGTATTGATTCAACCGAGATATTTACGTTCTGTATAGTATATAAAGTAACGCAGAGTTGATGCAGCACCACCAGTGAGAATTTCAGAGAAATAAACCCCAGACAACTGGCGTTCCAAAAGTGCGTGTATTCAACATTTCTCACCCATTCACTTGTTTTCTGTTTTGGTAAAGGTAGGTTGAAAGACTGACATATAATGAGAATTGACAACGTGTTGTATGCCGCTTACTTCAACTTGGTATTGTTCAACAATTCAAACAGTGCAATTCACATGCAGCAGATATAAATTAATCATTCTCCTCAGAAACAAAAAATGTCTGCAATTTTACACACACGGCTGTAAATATATCTGTCAATAAACGGGCAGGAAAAGTAAATTCTCCGGAAGGAGGAGATTGTGACTTCAATTGGAGGTGTGAAATTTGTTTTTGCGCACGCAAAGCGTGGAACAAGCGGAACATGGCATTGTTTTTGTTTTTTGGAGTGTTTTTTGGAGTGTTTACCTCACGGGCCCCTCCGTCTCGAAGGGGTCTAAGCGTTAGACGGATGCTGTTGAAGGACTACAGGAAAAAGTGAATACTCCTCGAGTCAGTTCAGTGTATGTATTAATCTCATTCAGTTACGGAACACATTATTAATCCATAAACGCCGCTTCTCGATTGGGTCTTGAAGAGCGCTAACGAAGGACGAAACATTTACTCTGAAATTGTCATCAAGGGGCACCGTTTAAAGGAACTTAAAGTCTGGAAAACATGAGTGCCAGACGACTGCTACTTCATCCCGGCATTCAGCTTGAACAAACACCATCCAATATTGTAGGTATATTGATTATGAGCAGAAATGGCAACCCCATCCCTGCGCCGAAGCCGTGTATATAGAGGTATTCACATCACGTGATGCATACTGTTCAATTATTATTCCTACCTACTCAATCAATAATTCAAAAGACTGATGAGGCCTTATCGGCGCTGTTGTGACAATGTAAATTTGTCCCAATTCAGGGATAATACACTGTTGACTCTGCTATCATGTAACTTACAGACGACGGTTGTCCCGTCTCTAACCCACGCGGAATGATCTAACCGGTGCATCATGCAACTTTCCGCGTCTGCATGTATAATAGTGCTCCGGGCAAATATACAGAACAAAATTTACAATTTGCATATTAAATTCGCCAGTGTCAAAATTCACAAAGAAATAATTTTTTAGGATTATGATTTTTTTCAAGCCCATTATTGATAATTTCCAAAGTTCGGAATAATAAATATTTCAAGAGTTGCTAAAAAACCTTGTTTCTTTATTATAAAACAGATGTAGGGATTAATAATTCTAATTCACAATTTCAAATGTGCCGGGAAAAGTTGTTATTGAATGAATGATGGTTAAGAAAAAGCCTCTTACTTTATGCATTGCGATGAAAGTTATGTGTATATATTGTCTACAAGTGTTACATATACATGATTGTGAAACAATATATAGTAAGGTTCAAAATGCGGGGTACTGTGTAATACTCTAAAACACGTGATTTCAAACGCAGAATACGAGTTCCCCAACATGAATGTTTATTCTATCAACATGGATGGCGTGCGGCATGCGTTAATGTTAAAAAATATTAATTAAAGCCACTGTACTTCTCATGCCATGTGCTCGTCCTCTGATAAAGGTACGAGAGAAAATTACCCAACAAAAGTGAAACAGTCATCAACGTAAGTACTTATTAACGGTAATACAAGTGCATAGGTGAGAGCTTTACGCGGTCAACTGTCGGTAGTTTTATCGCTGTTGATAGCCTTTAGGTCCTCTAGATAGGGAAATGATCACTTCAGATGGCAAGAGAACAAATGAAGGGAATCAAAGTACTCTGAAAGATAACCTCTTCAGTCCGGTATATTTAGCGTATGCAGACGACTTGGGCTGTGTAGAGTAACATGCATGTATATCTACGACATGTTATCATAAAGTCGTGAGGTATAGATTTAAGCTTGCTTATAGAGCCTGTTATATACGAAGCAACTCAAAGCAGCCGAAGCCAGACATAAAATGCTTATATAGTCCTAAGCAAAGAAAGACTGGAAATATTCGAACAGTCGTGCATAGCGTCGTGCACATTACACCGTCTGTTTAGAGAACTGAAATGTGTTGCAGTATTCTGATCAGTTTTTCAGTTCATATTTCATTCTACACTACCTGCCTAATCTTGCATTTTTAAGTTTTTTTCGTCCTTGTAGAAATGCTTTTCTTAAAAATATTTTTGCGAATATAATTTTCACAGATTACATTTCTAAAGGTTAAAGTGAAAAAAGTATTTATTGTAAAATATCGTACAATAATTGTTTTAGTTTATATAATTAAATGCACATACATTAAAACTTCATATTGTATTTCTTAAAGCCGGTTTATAAATCTACAAACCATCTATTTAAAATAAGAAAGTCATGTGTGTGACTAAGAAAAATTATTTATCATAGTTTCTTGCACGCATTTTTCAAATTCGATCTTGATAACGGTTAAACAAGTAATTATGTAACTAAAATTATCAGTGTTTCAAGCAATTTTCGAAATGAACTATAAAATTTTAACTATAAAATAACTATTTAAATAAATTTATCATTATTTCGTTCAAGATTCGCATTCGATGTTGATATTGCTAAGCAAATAACTATACGTATAGGAATACAGAATGTACAGAAAGGGATTGGAGGGCCTCCATAACTCTGCTAACAAAACGCATTTTGTTAGCCGTGCAAATTCAAACTGGTGAACACTAGTGCCCATTGTTAAGCGGATCACTTGTAACTGAAACGAAATCGCTGGCCTGCCTTCCAGACCCAATACAATTACCACATTCCAGCTTGTGATGTCCGCATTTTGTCACCCGGTTAAAGCAGTGTTTCACGGCCTCGTAATACCCGTGTGAGGCAGAAACCCCTCCGAGCTAGATTAAGATTGGTTTTCGCTCGTCAATGGAAGCCATTGCCCGGGAATCAACTAGCCATATATGTTCTTAGATCACGCTTAACACGAGCAAGGTCCATCAATTGGGTGGGAATTGGGGTGGGCGAGGTAACCCAGTAACGTCAGCTTGGAAATGAAAAGTCGGCGAGGTTATGATCATGGCTTGGGGCGCCGCCATGGTTTGAGCCGAAAGTAACAATATAGATGGTCATGAAAAGAGTGCTGAGGACAAAGGAGCGGAAAAGAAACCCCCACCTAACATTATTACCAATCAAATCTACGCAATGGCAATCATGTCAGCCCAGCACTTGGCTATAAAAGGGTCGAGGGGAAAATACGCGTGAGAAATTGGAATCGTTTTTCTGCGTTTTTTTCTGTAAGCGCTCTGCGTACAAGACATTCTCGGTCAGGGGAAACATGGCGTTGGTTTAGTCAAGCAGAAAGAATTGGCAAAGTTAGTTTTGGTCCAATTTGTCTACGGCCTCTCCACACTCCTTCAACAATTTAAGAATATACCGGTGAAGAGTCTCGGACAGACGATGATCGGTACTCGTCGGTAATGCAGTGCTCTTACAATACACCGTTGTCAAAACCATGAAGTGATTTTTCGCATCAGCACCTAGCTTCCGGCGATTGGAGGTAGACTCTGGCTTCTGAACTGTATAGCCATGCACCAAACTCTCTTGACTTCTCCAGGGAATGGTCTGGCTCTCCACTGAGCTAGCGTTGACCATTACCGACTTTCTGCTTCACTGTGTCTGGGGCTGCCTGCTTTAGCCACGGGACACCACACAGTTAAATTAACAAAACCCCCCTTCACTAAAAGCATCGAACCCTTCGCAGTGTCATTCCCTTATATTGTCGCTTGGTAAAAATCAAATTAGAAGTGTCCGTCACTTCTTGTTACAATCAAATTCTAGCGTTCTTTCGGAAGTGAAACTATTGTCGCTGCTTTTGAATGCGCCATTAAGAAAAACATAACTCCCCACTTGATTAAAAATGTGCCATTGTCTTCTGGACATAGGGTTGCTTCACCAACGCCGGTTTTTGTGCCCAATGACTCGTTCCCTGGAAAACAAACCGGGGGAAAAGGGCAATGTTTACGATGGAAACAGCGGCTAGCTTTGAGGCGGGGTGGGCACAAAGAGAGGTGACAAAGCGTGTGATATTACTCTTGACCTCTGTCCAGCCAGGCGAAAATCAAACACGGTACGAACACAGGTTATTGGCCTGCTCTTTCGGTGGATGACAACGCTCGGATGTAAGCTCGATTAACATGGCGTTTTTCCCAGTGTCGGTGTAACAGGGAAAATTGAGCGGATGGCGGACGTAAATTTATGGAAAGCGACAGGGAACTAATAGGTGATTGCCTATATGGCGCTTCTCATTTAGCGGGCTTGTACGCACAAGTCAGAGACTGGGTGTCAAAGTTTGCCATACTGGCCTAATCACTCGACACGCGGTCCTGGAATCGATCGGAGAGGAAATTAATTCACATGCGAATTGATACACGACTCGGCAGCTCATAGTTTGGAGGAAGTGCGCGGTGGGTCGGGCTATTATACTCCAGCGGTGCAGCTATCATCCAGGCCCAGGGAGGGAGTCGACGGGGACAATGTCTCCCCTCTAAATAATATATGGTTATGAAATGAATTTGGGCTTTATTTCGAGAGAGAACATTTCCGTCATCTTCACCATTCCCTGTCGATTTCTAGCACCTTTCTCCTCCCCTCGAACAAAGTGCTCTCAGCGCTTGTCTCAGTCATCACCTCTAACTTCCAGCGAATACCATAGTCATGTTTGCTGTTCCCCCTTTTCCTCCGCTTATGTGTAGACTGCTGGTTTAGAGTGCAGTGTTCCTCGGTTTGTTAATGAAGCAAAAATCTGTATGTACTCCTGCCACAGGACAGAAAACGTTTCCTTTTACGGTTATACTGTCGGGGAGAAGGGGGGGAGGCGTTAGACCTACGTTTCTATGCGGTTCACAGTATGTGGTGTTGTATGGCTAACTAATGATATGTGACTTCCTCAGTCCGGTATATACATCGATTTTCAGCCAGGTTTTGGCTTTCCTATAATATCAAGCTTATTACTTCCCCACCAAAAGTCTTAAACAATCCCCATCGCTTTTCTATTTGCTCTTTCCTCATCTCATGTCTGTCAAACATATGGGAATCAACAACTTTCTCCCATTTTCCGGTCTTGAACGTGCATTTTTCCTGTAGCCTTGTTCACCTGGTTATATGTGCATTTATCACAACACATACGCCAATCAGTTGGAGCTCTTCACTTGTGGAGTCGAAAAGTGCCCTCCAACCTCCTCAAGAGATAAACGCATCATTGACCAGGACAAGTCATAGATTGTTTAGTTCAGCCTCGTTTTCAAACCTTCGGACTTTGTCGAACGTATACATTGTTTTCAGCCATGTGTGAGGTTGCTATATTGTATATATATATATATATATATATATATATATATATATATATATATATATATATATATATATATATATATATATATACGCAATTAATTCCTGCATAGTTTGTCTGTGCGCTCAAAGAACAGAAAATTAAAACCTGTATAAGTTTAATCACTTCGAATGCTCAATGATAGACAAAGTTCTTTAAGACATGCCATCCAAAGAGGCTATTCCAAAGCTGATGTTAAAAAAGGGATTAACGACCCCTTTGTGGCGTAAACTGACCTACGATTCTAGCGCCATATTGAAGAATTTTTCACCTTATAATGATGGCCAGTATACAAGCGCATTGTTGGTGCATTGCAGCTGGTGTGTCCCAAAATGCAAGGACGTTTGGTAAAGTGGCAGACTTTTCCACACGTGACACGTCATTGCTGATAGAAAGCAAGGTATCTCCGACTAAGTTCATGTAAGACTACACGAGAGGGAATCGCACAACTCGAGAGGGAACCGCACAACACTAGAGAACTCTGCATAACCGCTTCTTGTCAGTCCGAGGACCCGTGAACACTGTAAGCTGTGAAATCTCGGTGAATTCCCGGAGCGAGAATAGTATTGGACACACGTTTGGCGTGACCGGGAGATTGAAATGCAATCAACTTAATAACTGATTGTAACGTTTATAATATACTATAGATAATTCTTAAGAAAGAAAAACCGTTTACAAAATTCCTCTGTATTTCAAAAATATCTTAACCCAGTGAGAAATATTGCTAATAGAAGAATATTTTCGTCTGTATGGGATTATTACCATTTTACAATCATACTAATAGTGATATCGCGAAGAATAATGATGTCATTTAGCTCAATATTTTGGTTTATTTCAAAGCCATCATCAAATCACGTTCAAAGTCGAAATAAGCCTTAATTAATCATTCGAGTCGGGTGTTGATACTGGTTTTGAATTAAACCGAAATATCCTCTACAATGGAATTATTATTCGTTGTTACGTCACTATAAATTGCTCTTTATAAAACTCCACCGTTGCTCCCATGCATGGATTTTAGACATACTATTAAACGTATAGGCCTCAACACAAAGACTGGCGTGTGCAGCCCTAAGCATACGTGGGCTAATATGAATAGATTTCTAGGTTCTTACAGCTAGCAAATCTCAACGTTCCGTTCCCTTTTTGTGCACATGCGATATTATTTTCAAAATCCTATTTGTGTTTAATTATATTTTGTATATACAGTGGCATGAGCCGAGAGAAGTAAGTAACCGTATCTATAACCTATTGACCACCCAACAAATCACTTCAAGTATACTCAGGAAAGCATATAGCGCACTGCACACAACGTGCATATCTGGATTTGTTTGTTTGTTATTGCATAACACAACCTCCAATGTCGTCTGTGGTTGATGTTGTAGAACAATACAGATAGTTTAAATAGGGTCCCTGGGTCTTGTTTGATTGTTCCCATAGCCTGACCTAGATGGGAAAGAGTTTATGATGGACATAAATTCCTCCCCTGTTTGTTCACCCACTGGAAGAGCCGAGCACGAGTTGACGTGAAGGTTAAAAGGTGTCGGCACTTCGTTAAAACAAATGGGTTCTGGAACAGGTAGAATTTACAACTGTAAGAGGCCATACCTCTCCTGGTGACTTACAGAAACACGAGCCTCGAAGTTCCGGTATATGCAGTCATCATACTTGGCAAAAGGCTGTAACAGGTGGAATCTTCCAGCCCTCGATCTCTTTGTTTGATTACAGTAACTATTCTCTTATATCACGACGATCAGGTGTGTATAATTGGTGGAGAAACCAGCGTGCCAGGAGTAAACCTGCGCTCTGGAAGACTCCCTGACTTCAAGCTACAGCTGAGCCAGCGAGAGCTGGATTCGAACCTACCATCTCATAGGTCAAGGGGCCAATGGACAATTAACGTGTTAGCGACTGACAGAGCGACTTCTCTTTTCCCTGTCTTATGACAGAAAGCCACTAACACCATTCAAATCTCTCATGGGGGGTTTACATTAAATATTTTCAAACTTTCCACTGTGACATGATATGCAAGGCTGCCATTCTGGTGTCAACAGACCGAATTGTCCCTGAAGTAGATCAAATGCACGGATTAATCAAATAATCATTGGGTAATACTGGCTGGCCAATAAGTGCGTATACTTTTGCATATATACATTTGGCTGCAAATGTGTATTATAGAGAAAACCCACTTGTTAAATTTTCATTAACATGGTTGTTACGTGCATTAAGCTGTAGACGATTACAGGGAATTCTTAAAATCTGTACATCGGTTACGACTTCTAACACCCACAAACCTGGCCTCAAAGTGAAAAAATCGCTTAACATCTATGAAATAAATTAATTTTTAAGTTGTAAGTTTTAATTCATTATAAGGAACAAGCGCCTTCGTACATTAGTCTGCAAAAGTTAACAATTCATTTTTGAGATCGGTGGTTTTTGAATTTTTAAGAACTCTATGACATTGTATGAAAAGGATTGTTTTAAGGTAAACTACTGCAATTTGTAAACCATCTTTCATTGTTATTCATTATTTTTTTCTGTTCTGGAAAAGCCGTTCTCCTGCTCGGTTTTTCTTTTCCCACGAGTGTCCATAATTTATTACCCTGCTGTCGAACTCCTGTTGGTAGTTGACCATTTCCTTTTTCAAATGTCAAATTCAGGTAGCAGTTATAAATCCGTCTTGCTTCTGACATCTTCAAGTTAAACCATGAAATTCTTTGAGCAAATTTATGGCGAGCTGACGTGACAGTCTCTTATACTTGTATAACAACACTGTTTAGCACAGATTTCCATACCACATTTTTTATCGTGCTTGATTTTCGTACCTGTGGAGAGACTCTCAAACCGAAAAACTTGAGCATTGCACGTCTTCCGTGCAACCTTTTCTTATGTCTGAACAAGTCTCGGATTTGTCTTGAACTGTTTACAAAACGCATACATGATGTATGTGCTTTCTCTAGGCATCTCGCTTGTTCGAGAAGGCGTAGAGTGCGTACTACAGTGTGGTAAGTTTTTACGTTTCACCGATGAAAGTACTTACATACTTACTCCTGGAATTGATTTGTGAGTTTGTTTGTATAATCTACCCGTATAAGACAGGTGCTTCCCATAGATTTAAGACCCTCAAGGTGGTTTGATGCTTGTGTGAGTAGGACCGCTACTCGTATCTACTCCATGGGCTATAGTAAAGCACGTCGTTCTTGTAGGCATACATACTCAAGCCCCCAACCCTTATATAGAAGAATAAAACAACAACAAATCGGGCCATTTCGGTAAACTCATCATACTATCTCAAACAGTCTTAGCTAATCTTATATGGTTCCAGATAACGGTTGTTTCCCACGATGAGGCAGATTTGGCCACATAGCACATCTTCGCAGGAGGTCATATTTTTCTGCTGGGAAAAACATATGTCCTTTAAAAGCTGTTTATCGGTGAGGTGATTGACAGTGTGCGGCGAGACCCTACTACCTGTGTCATCCGACACTGTCAGGGATCTGCCATGTCCGATCGAGTTAGTGTTTGGCCACAAACACGCCACCAGATCAGCGCTGTCAAGAATGTCTTAAGAGGACACGTTGATGACAGATAGCATAACACAACTTTTTCGCCCGTGGTAAAATCCTCAGTTGGCTTGTCTACTGCTTGGTTATCTTAAGAGCTGGCCTATATTGGCAAAAATGCATACGCGATTTGAAGCAACGGAAAAGTCCTCGTTAAAACAGTATTTTGGTGTCATTGAAATCAACAGTAATGTTGACTGTATTTGTATAAATAAACTAATTAATTGTATGACTGTTGCATACTGATTATCCTCGACTTTTCAGGACATTTCTACCAAACTGCAGAAACGTAGCCTAAATGATCGATAATTAAGAAGTTAAAATTTAACGAATAATTTAATTTATCATTCATTTACATTGTATATCAGCCGAATGGAGGGTATACATGTACCAGGTGAAATGCTGAGGCTCATCTTTCTTTTAAGCTCTTGAGATTCTGGCTTCTCGGCTGCCTTTGATTATTGGCCAGGACGTCATTCGAGCAAGCTCTGCCATTTGTTTTATATGATGTCTTGTTGGAAGGAAAGTAAGGAAAGAGCTGTAGTATGTATCTGAAGACTATAACAGTTACAATCTCTTCCAAAATACCAATATGTTTGTAACTGACCAAACATACGATGTAGAACTTCATCAAGTGCTTGCTATATTGCCACGTCTGGAGTGACAGTTGATGGAGAAATATATTGGTTGATAGTTGACAAAGATGTCTTGATTTCATAGTGATTTGGCCTACGGACAAATTTTTGGATTGATTGTTGATGGAAATAATCTCGATTGATGGAAAGATATCTGGGTCGATGCATGTTTGATGAAGAGATGTCTAACTCTAACTTGGAGGGGTGTGGACTGACGGTCTGTCCGTGGACAGGTATCTGGATTTATAGTGAATAAAGATGTCTGGATTGGGGATTGATGGGAAAATTCTACGATAGTTGGTGATATCTGGATTAATGGGGGATTAAGAGATATCTGGATTGAAGGATTGATGGATGGCGTGATGTCTGGGTTTATGATTAATGAGATAAAAAGATTGGTGATTAATCGACGGAGAGATGGATCTTCACTCTGAGAGTAAAATATCTCCATTCGTGTCACTGATGTCAAGTGACACTTCACGCGGAATGATCAGATATTTACTGTATTGAGGGTTTTGGATGTGTATTATCTTATATACACCCCCCCAATGATATTATACAGGACGAACCAGTTTCACACAACAATTTGAGACGTAAGTTAAGAGTTCAATATTTTTCAAAAATGTTTAATTTTTGGGTATGAACCAATAATGATTTCTTATATTAATATATAACGATATCATTACACCAGGTGAAGTAAATACAGGCTTTAATAAAGTTTAAGGTCACAATAGCTGGTTCATTAACTTAAAGCGCCGTTCTCAAAGCATGTGATGGGGCCTTGACCATGCAGTGAGTTCGCGTTCTGGAATGCCGCTTCCGCTGATACAATTACGGCTTTAAGTGAGGTGTTTTTCATGTACCAGGGAAGGGGCAGTAGGTTTCCCCATGTTCTACAACCGGTTTTCTCCTCTCATTAATCTAAACCCTGTCATAGAAGGGAAATAATCTTGCTTATCGTGAAATGGGAAAGTATACATACCTAAATTTCGGCTAAAATAAACAATTTTAAATTCAATCTTATGAACATTCTGTTTTTTTATTGAATAGCAAATTGAATCTAATTTTGACATAATGAACAAAATGGTGGATAACATATATCAGATATATAGCCTATATGTTTTCATAATTTCCCTTGCAAACAAAGAATGGTACACAGATTAACACCACTCCACAGTGGTGGGTATATCCCATCTGAATTATCATGGCTTTCAGTTTTAACTCTTCTCAAATTCACTGTTTTGTTTTAAATGAAACATTAATAACATGAGCTAGTTATACAACTTTTTATGACAGTAGACTTTTTGTGTTCCTCATACAGGCTGCTGTAGGTAATCAAATGGCATTCTTGAGTCATATCTCAGAGCAAATGTATTCCAACTCATTACAGTGT
Source organism: Liolophura sinensis (assembly GCF_032854445.1). NCBI lineage: Eukaryota > Metazoa > Mollusca > Polyplacophora > Chitonida > Chitonidae > Liolophura > Liolophura sinensis. Next base: position 65,515,371 of record NC_088300.1, read on the forward strand.
TTTCATACATACCGGTGTGAGCAAAAGTATCCCATATGATATTTCGACTACATGCATTGACTGAAGCTCATCTGTATATATAAGAGCAATCGACTAGAACTTTGGTCTCGAATGTATACATACATCTGACGCAAGTAAAGGATCAACGATTCGATGGTACAGTGTTGTAAGTTGATGTGCCTTCTCTAAAATCCAGTGACAATCCTCGTGACAAAGCGAAGTGAATGTGTATACATCGTCGGTTCGGACGGATCGGTTGATATGAGGATGGGCTCAGCGAGACACCACTAGGCCCTCCAATGTACCAAAAGATATCCTCGTTCGGAATGGGAGCTAAAGGGGTTACTCATTAAAATCCGTACTCCCTGGATCATGATTGACAGCCAGGCCCGGCAGATATTTTTATAAAGCCTATTTGCAACGTTCCAATTAAATGGTCGTGGACATCGTGTTCGTCTATTGTGACAGGGGGGAATCCTGTCGCTTAGCCTGCCAATAAACTCGTGAAAGGAGAAAAAAGAGACATTTCGTCGTTTGTGTGCGCTAAAGCCTACGGTGTGGAAAATTGAACGATTATGGGTTGTTAGTTATTTCAGTCCGGGTTTTTTATATCGGGGTTGACATACCTAGATGATTTCTGTAATACGATCTTCAAGATGATTGCAAGATTTTAGCAGCGGATAATGAAACCTGGCAATGTGCGGTTGATGTCTCAATGCCATTCGGACTGATCCCAGCATGGAGGGAAAACTGTAATACCCGCTGACAGCTGACCTGACAAGTTTACTTTACTTTCTAAGCATCTGTATTATTACGGATTTTGCTTTTGAAAGCGAACCTCTCAGAAAACCGTTTGTGTCCAAATCCCCGGAACATTTATATATACACCTCCTTCGTGTCCACCGAATATAATTCTACACGCTCAAAGACTGGCGAAAGCTTGCGCTGGAACCTGCATGTGGAATCAAGATGCTGTATAGTGGTTAGCATATTTACATCAACAACAGAAGCTATTCTTTTGACGTATTAGTTTCACACATTAATATAGCATCTAAAATGTGTGTTTAAATGTGTATCCTATAGCACTTTGCTCTCCGGCCGTTCGTGGGAAGGTCTGCCAGCAACCTGCTAATGGTCGTGGGTTTCCACCGGGTTCTACTCGGTTTCCTCCCACCATAATGCTGGCCTCCGTCATATAAGTGAAATGTAAATAAATAAATAAATAATGAAGCAAACGCCTAGCATACTTAGACGTTTGTGTCGCAATCCTATACAAAGTAATAAGTTATACGTTCCTTAATTAAAACGTTATGTGTCGCAGTTCTGTGTAAATTAATAATTAATAAGTGATATGTAAGCTTAATCAAAACTTACCACATAAGGTATCTAATTTTCTGTTCATGAATGTACCATTTCCATACACGTCGTTTGTGTACAAATATCTGTTTATATTTACATATTAAAACTGCTGCTAATTTTCCGTAACTGACTGGATCCGCAGTGATCCATATACTGGATTCTTTCCCGCAAAACAGTGTATGGATTTTGTTGTTTGAGTCCATTTGCTATCTTTTCTGTGACTTCGTACGTTTTGTGTACATTTGTTTACTTATACCACGGTTCGTTGCAATCGTCGTCAAGTTTTTTACTTTAAGTTTAAGTTGACATGGGCTAGCAGCATACATGGGCGTAAGTCGTTTCTGCAAATCTGCTACTCCATCGTCATCACATAAGTTAAGTATTTTGGGGTGAAATAAAAATGACTATTTGAATGATTCTTAGCGTATATGTTTTAATGACATTTTGGGACTGCATCATTAAGTACTCCGTGACATTTATCACCTGGGCGAATGCTTGAAATTTTTCTTGCAAGCACATATGGGTCTGATCTATATTACGTAGCTGTAGTACAAATTGTCGCTTCTGGACCATTAGGGTTGTATATGATTTCCCTAAAGATCTTTCTTTAAAGGCGATTTCCTCTATGCTCATTTAAATAAATCTGCATTTGCAACCTGGGATATAGTTCCCGAAAGTAACTGTTGGGACGTCATTATGTTAGTCATTCATCCATGTCGCCAAGCGTTAATTTAAAAATTGTATAGTACGGCACACCGTGTCCTCACCCGGTGAGATTCACGGCACCAGTCATTTCAATGTGTAATTTATAAGTGAAAACCGGAAAGTTTGTTTTGTTTGGTTTGCTGGTGACACTCGAATACAGCTTGGTCCATGTCACAATGTATAGAGACCAGAAGATTGTAGTCAGGGTAGAAAAGCCGACAAAATACGCGGAGGTTTTATTGTTACCCTGGAAACGCTGGGGATTTGAGAGCTGGCGGCAAAATAAACACGTCTTAACTAAGTCAACACGCCGCGTGATAAAGTAGTCCGACGGAATAAGCGACTTAAGGCTGTAAAGGAAATTCCATAAAACGACAGATTTTTGCTTAGTTTGGTTCATTCATAAATTTTATCAATGGCATATTATTAAACTAAGCCTAGTACTGGAACCCAGTATTAAGTAGACGCATGCCGTTTGATACTGAAAAAGATTCTCTGGTTTCGGAGTTTAATGATGCGAGTACTGTTACTAGTCAACAGCTATGTTATAGCAAAGTTATATGAGGAGTTATAGAAATATGAAAAATCTCCAAAAGAACATCTTACTGATTCGGCCCTTCACATGGATTGCTTTTACATTTATAGCCTTGTATTATACGAAAAGGCTTACATAAACATGAATGCATGTATATATTTATATTCATGAGCTGTTCTGCAAGTAAGTTGATTTCCTCGGATATGTTTTTTGTATAGTTTCGTAAGGTTAGGCAGACATTTTGAAAGAAATGCTTCCGTATTCTTTCTACGTGCGTAAACAAGGTTGCTGAACTGCCGCATGTATATTTTTAACCAGTTTCCCTAATTATGAGAGCAAATCTTAATTGCTGATCTTTGGCACTTGCACACACATTGTCCCTTAAAGAAAAGCCGTATTGTAGGTGTGCGAGCAGCCTTTCTCTGATCACAGGTGTGTACATATACATATGTGTGTGCGGGTGGGTGTGTGTGCTGTCATTTGTACTGTCTTTGTGTATACACTCAGTTTATACGCTTCTTGCTACACCTGGTTGTCGATTAATGAATGAGGGTTGGCATCCTGAGGACAAATTATATCAAATATATTATAAAGAATTAAGCGGAAACCATCTGTGTAAATAAGGTTTCTGAACACTTCACAATCCAGATAAGTCACGGAAGTCACCTCTTAGCTTTCTACGAGCATTGTCTGGTTTTCTCTCATATATACCAATAAACCAAACCGCTTTCATATATGTAAAAGATCTCGCAGTAACACAAATCAATCCATCAATTGATCATGTCACATTTTCATAGGCTTTACAGTGGAAACGTATGTAATGGATGTTGGGGCAATTGGTTCCTTTCACTTTCTCCGAGCATTGCCTGGTTTCATCTTATATATACCAATAAACCAAACCGCTTTTATATACATGCGAAACATTCTTATGCATCACAAATTAATACATCGATCAGTTATATGACATTTTTGTGGGCTTTACAGTAGAAAAGTATGTAATGACTGTAAATGAAATGTGCTCGGTGTTCAGTGTTGACACAAACATGTAGCGAATGCAAGTGATAATTTTTATGGTAAACGTTCAATTAGGGTTTAGTTGTGAATCTCTCCCAGATGATGACGGGGATAATGCAACATTAGCCCAGATCGCCTTTCTTAGCCGCATGCAGAAACCTTCTTATTTTAACCCATTTCGGAACAACAGCAGCTTAGCAGTCGATAAAGAGAAAGTAATCTTCTTGTCGCTGGAACCGTAGACGGGTATAATAATTGTGGTGACGATTCTCCGAGAATCCCCGCCCTAGTTTGCCGAGCATTTGAAGACAACAGCCCTGTGCAGAAGATTAGCAGTAGAACAAACATGGCCGCCTCTGACTCCGCCCCAGCAATTAACGAGGACACAACAAACCCGGCTTAATTATGAGGAGAAATTGTAGGGCAACAATAAAAGAGCAACTGAGCGGAAACATGTCTCTTCCAACCAGAGACGGCTTTGGATCAATATTAAGCGAGCTGGTGTCGGTGGAGGGCGAGCGAATCTCCAAGCTCTCCCCCCTATGCCAAGGATTTCCTATCTCGCCATTTTACCATTTCTCCGTGGAGTGTTTGTCGTTGATGCTTCTGGTGGCCGTTGAAAATGGCGAAAATAAAGCTGAGGGCCCTCCTGTCTCACTTGTACCCCTGTACAACTGATTTTAACCATCATTTTTTTTTCTGCATAAAAATTGTGCAAACACAGGGGTAATCCATAAACCTGATATAGAAATCGCTCCGCTTGAAAGACGCATGGGAACATTTATCCGTTCGCCTATATTTATTTTTCCCTACTCAGCAGTTAGAAGCACTACTTAACTATATTAGCGACCAGTGTGTATGGAACACTCTACAAGCCACCCTCTGCCCGTAATATTATGTAACTACCATTCATGATGCATTCTGGGTCGTCTCCAGAAATGCATTGCTGAAAAGAATACTCACCGATTGGTTAAATTTAACGCAACTTTTTTACACCCTGTTATAGGCCTTTGAAATTATTCGCACGGAATATTGTAATCGCCCGTGACAAAAATGTTTAGACAACAGACTTATTTAAACTTTCAATTTAAATTCTGACGCACTAAATTTTTAAACTAAATATTAATATCCACGCCTTCAATGATTTCAAGTGAAATATAGATAAAAATCTAACTTCACTTGGCAAAAATGGTGAAACATGAATAATTATTTATATTATTTTGCAGAAAATACTTTCTAGGTTTTTTTACAGCCATCATGCCATTGCCTTTTATATTTGACAGAATAAATTAAAATTAAATTAAATGTCAAAAGAATTTTATATTTATTTAGATGCAGCTCCCTTTTTTAGCATCAAATCTTAATGTGATTTTTATATGACAAAGTACCAAATAATATCCATCAATGCAATCGTGTTTCTTCACACAAGTGTGTAGAATTCTTCATCAAGGACCATTGCAAGCGGATTAAGCTATTCTTTTGCTCACATTGGATATTGCTTGACACGGTATACTGACTTCTATGCTATACACATCTTCACACTGTCGGGAGATTGTTCAGTTCTGTCTGATCCGTAGCGTGTTCAGCACAACGCTCGATGTTTGTTCTCAACAGGGCTCTTACTCCCAATACGCCGTGGCAAGAGGAATTTAGTGATACGTTATCAGTGTAATGGCATATAGGGCTGGGAGTAAGCAGACGTGCCGACGTCAGCAAACAGACCGCCGACAATCAAACATGGAACGCGTTACTGATGATATTACGCAGGATCCGTCTGATACTGTCGAGAAAATGTTCCATAAAACAATAAGCGGCTCACAATATCCTTTCTAGTTCATGGCTATAGTGAGTGCTCACAAACCGGTATATTAAATGTGAAATATATTCCCTTCGTTTTGTGTACTATTTACCTACACCACGTGTTTAATAAACAACGCCTGGGTGAATACACCTCCTTGCGAGACAACCTGAGTGCTTTACTAAAGGCAGACAGTACAAATCTTAATCTTCAAAGTATATAAAATCGAGATATCTCTCACATAAGTCATCTGGATGCTTTAAGATATTTTAATCGTCTACATCCAAATAAAAGCGAAATAATTTACTTGAGCTTTATAGACAACTTCAAATCCAGCAACGTTTATTTAGGAACAATCTATTATAAGGCTTGAATAAAGAAAGTGTCATAGTTTGGGATGGTGTTCAGAAAACTCTCCATCAATCTGTATATCCTGGGACTGGGGGCTGACCACGCGGCATTTCAACGACTATAAGTATAATTGGAGACGATCGATGAACTGAGTGAAGACTTCGATGTTTTTGTATTGATTTATGAAACTACACCAATGCCAAGACGTATCAAGACGGCATCTGTTAAGACCATGAAAATGGCCAACTACCCAGGTTCAACCACTCCACTAAAATGGCCCGTTGATGGTAGGACTAATTTGGCGAGACATCTTAAATTTGTCGTCGAGCTAGAACTATCGCATTCAATATTGTCACTAATTGGTCCCAACGTCTTCAGAGAAATCTCCAACCCTACTTGGCATGTACTAATCGGATTTATGGTACGATCATTTATGTCCTGTTGGTGCCATTTCATCAATTACCATCAATATCGGATACTTGTATAACTTATACATGGATTACGAGTCTTCTCTAAACGCTGCAACATTCATAGTGTCAGTAGCTGTAGAGTAAATCGTATGGGGCGTGTGTGGGCAATCACGGTGCTGGGAGCGGGGTGACCGATCCTGGGTCGACCAAACTAGATGTGCTATCCTTCATGACTCGGGGTATCAGTGTCGACAATCAGACAGGGGAAAGGACTTGGGTCATGTCTGGGCTCGGTGTAGGCCAGGGTGGTGGACGATACAGAAGCAGTCGGTGTGAGGGACCACAATCGATCGGAAGATGTATTCAGCATCGGGGCACAGACCGGGGAAAAACCAAACAATAAAACTACTGCCAGTGTTTCGGCTAAACACCATGCCAACGATTCTTTTTTTTTTATCAACATGAGATAAAAAAAAAAAAAGAGAGTGAGGGAGCGATAGAGAGAGAGAAAAAAGATATGCTTAGTTTGTTTGAAGACTGAGTACAGAGAAACTGTTTGGAAAGGCCCCATCTGCTGCCGACCCGTGGATTGTCACTGTATTGTCCCCATGTACTGAGCAGCAATGAGCGGGGCGGGGCCTATAGCGACGACTTTATTGCTGTATTACATCTCGCTGTACACAGGATTATCCTGTAGGCCTATTAACGCCCGCGAAACGGATTCGCATGTAAATCAAATGTAGCTTTATGTCTGCCCCGTATTACAGCTGAATAAGAGCGACGTTTGACCCGTGTTGGTAAATGAAGGGACGAGATGTGGGCCTGAGGCGAACACGTCGCGTGGTCCCCTGACGACACCAGCTGTCAACGCCTTGCCCATAACCTTATTAAACCCGCGCCATGATGCGCGATGATTAACACAACCCCTTTACCCAAGATGTAATGTTTATTAAATGGCGACAATTCTCCACAGTTCCATGTTACAGCGGACAAGTTCAAATCCGTTTACAGAACGGAAGCAAAGCGCCAAAGGGCAATGGAAGTCAGACGACTGATACTTTCGATCAACATGCATGCGTCACGTGACTTCCCCATGGTAGTTCTCGGAACGCGCTTCATCGAATCTGGAAGATGAAGCCAATTTGTGTTCCGCGGTCGTCGCATCATAAAATCTATCACCAAAATTGCGCTATCGATGATCTTACGACGAGAATCTAAAAAATTTAATAAAAAGGCGAAAATCTCATGTGGTGAGAGTTTTAGCTCCATAATAATGCGAAACAATATTTTAGTTAAGTTTAAGAAAAACAATGCACTCCATGCAAAATACGGTCTCATGTGGAGAGAAGGTGCATATTCTATACATCACTGATGAGAAAGAATCTGCATGGTACATGTAATCTGTCTTATCTGGAATTCTAATATAGAAAGTGTTTTTCAAGAACACGTGAGAACATTTTTGACTGACCATGAAACTAGAAAAAGGTCGTAAGTATGGCGACATTGCTATATGTCTTAAGTAATCCCTTTCTCCTCACTTTGGCAGCATCATGAAAACAAATAATTATTACAAATACTATTTTGGTTAGTCTTAATATTTCCAAATACAACCATAGTGCCAGGGCGATATTTTGACATTATGAAGAACTCACAGGAGTGTTAGTTAAATTTCAGAACTTTATCATATTGTTAAGATCTTTTATTCCTCAAGTTCTGCTTTCCGTATTTTTTTTCTGATTTTGTTTCATGCCTTACTTAATATTGGGCTATACAAAAAACAGTTTAAGAACGTTACGATTGATTTGTACTCCGGTATGCATGCAATGATTTAAATGTTTGGTATTTTTTCTGAAAACTTTCTTCTGTTTAAAATTATATCGACTGGTAATAAGAGCAAATGTTAAGAAGAAGTTTACAGAAAAAAACACAAAGAGAGACGGGAGTTCAAGTCATTTACAGACATCATGTATAATCTAACTAAGCGTAGGTCACCGTTAATAACACAGTTTTCCTGGGTGAACTTAAATGGCTCAAGAACAGATATCATTTCCAAAGTAATAATGATAGAGAAGAATAGGCATGGTATATGTGGCCATACAAAGCGAAAACCAATTACACTGTCCAAGTGCCGGACGAACAGAGAAAAGCAGTTGCGTTCTTCGTCTCTCTGCTGATCTGAAGTTCTGGGCTTTGAAATGTCTTTTTGAAACCGTCAAACTTGAAACAGATCGCAACAATGTCAGAATCACTACAATAAAGAACAGTGATTTCTGCTTGGAAATAGATGAGAACCTCTTAAACATCGCAGGTAATGTTACATCCAGCCTGCTCGGGATTTTGGCCTTTGAAAAAATATATTACATAAGACAGCCCTATTCTGGAAGTAACACTCAAAAGTGACGTCCACAGTTTCGAGGCGACATCTTAGAAAGTTTCTTGAAGAGATCAGAGGAACCCAAAGTGCAAGTAAAACAATGGGTTGACTAAGCCCAGTTCCTGTCAGTCGATAATCCTCGGGCTAACATTCATTTGTACAACTTCTATAAAATCTCTTATCTGTTACATAGTTCACCTGGTCGCTTTTGTCTCTCAATGACTATACTCTCTTCTGAAGTTCAATTCCCAAGCCGATTGCAAAACACGGAGCCCAGAGTTTATGACTAGAATGATGCATTTCCTGTTTGTTAACGTTTTCATTCGAAATTAAACGTAAATCTATCTCGTACAATGGTACGCATTTGCTGTAAATTTTTATTTACAGAAAGAAGAAATCCATAGGAAGTGTAATATTAATCACTAAACTACCTTCGATCATTCGACCCAGACCACAAAATGATTTAATGGAAATTCCCACGGTTGCACGCAAGACAGATACTGTCATCAGTTTTTCAATGTCAGCAAGTGCTACTTTTTGTGGTTATATATATATATATATATATATATATATATATATATATATATATATATATATATATATATATATATATATATATATATATATATATATATATATATATAAATCCAATGGTTTCAGTTCATTCACTGCACAAAAACCCTATACTGTATACAAACTTGCAGAAATGGTAACGAAAACAAACATATAACTACATAGACATTGAACATGAGATATAATTTTGAAAATATATGACACACAGGCCTTAACATTTTCGTCTGAAGTCCGTTGTGTCATTTTCTCCGTCTTATTTCGAAACGAACTTTTCTCTGTATTTGTATAATTAACAGTATTTCTCTTGTGCATGGGGCAATCTTGTGTTAGATCTGGCGTTAATTCCTTGTCTTAGAACACAAGTCACCTGAGCATCCTTCATCAAACTAAAAACTAATTATTTAGATCAGGGCACGAATCCATGTTTTCCATTAAAAGGCCAGTTTTAGTTGTATTACAACTTGCCGTGACTTTTTACAAAGAAACAATACGTTAATTGTGGACATGCAAGATATATTTGCTATGTATCTGTCACAAATAAATGATCTTTAAAATCTAATTTTGTTTTTAAACCATGGTGCTAAAGGGTGTGTAATTTAAAATCCTAAGTGAGGTGGTTGGATTGACAAGAGACCGGATTTTACCGCTTACTTGCGACCATTTGCCAAATATAATATTGTGGACGTATTTGTGCCTTTATCGGCATAGGCGAATATGTATAACTACTGTACTATTGGTACGGTCATTTTATAGTTGTTCAGGTAATGTCAGGCTAAGCAAGACACACTTCACACAAGCGCGTGTATATTTGACCATGAAGACGAAATAACCTGTCAGCAACAATGCCTACAAGCGTGTATACGGTGAAAATGAAGTGCTCTTTTCCAGAAGCACGTTCTCGTGATGTTGGCCACTATATATGAATTACTCTCATCAATCAGTAGTATTCTGTGGACGTCTTTTATATCGCAGAAGAATTGCTTCTCATCAATCCACTTTAATGCCGATTCAAATTTGTCAAACGTGTGGTGAATTGTTTAAACTGGGCAGTACAAACGTCATCTGCTCGACGGGATATACACAGTGACATTGAAAAGGAATAATCAGCTAATGACGGTGAGTAGTTGCCAATCGGCCGGTAAGCCAACCCATCAAATGAACCATCAGAGTTCTTTTTAAGAGCAATCTGCTTTCTAGCAGAGAGGAAAATTAAAACTTGATGGCAGTTTGAATAGAGGATTTACCGGCGTTTGTTGTTCCCACGGATTAGACGCTACAAGTCTCGATTCTTGTCATGGCCGATCATGCGGTTCTTCTGCCGTCGGAGCGTGGTCATTTATTAATTGCACCCACCTGGATGTCATCACGTGATAAAATATCTCTCCGTTGGTCCTGAACGAGGAGACAAGCCATGACCTATGAGACTTAGTTCTCCTGGATTGGTCTATGATTCCCCTTTGCACACTTTTATGGAGGCATTTCACTAAACGAAAAACATTTTTAAAAATCTAATTTGTCTATGTAGCTTTTGTATATGTAGGTATATTTCTCCCATATTTTTAATACAGATATGATATTATATTTGATGTGGTTCATACCTGTGAGCTGCTTCCAATCTTTGAATTGTACTGAAGATTAAACTAAGTGGCGGTTATATAAGTCGGGGGTGAATGACAACAAAATGATTGCCATATGACAAGATTTCACCACGAAACAGAGAGACTGTAATCGGGTTTTCATGAGAAGAAAAACGCAGGACAACGGGCGAGTGAAAATCGGCTTAAATGTGACAGTGATTCAGTTGGCGGAAGTCGATATATAGAGAAGGAGACAAGGCTACCAAACCACAGTTTTGTGGCATTCATCAAAAAACCGCTGGAGAAAGTTGTGCCACGCTTTTTGCAAAACGGAAGACTTCAACAAGGCCTATTGTCCAATTAATTGTTGTTGTATCAACGTCATGAGACGATTACTGTCTTTTATAAAAGTAAAGCATATTGGAAACTATCGACTGCTTAAAATCCGGCGTTCATGAACATTGTCTGCTATGTCCGGAATTGTCTTCTCCAGAACCGCGGGCAAACGTTAGTAATACGAGATCAACTTCTTCCATATCCCAGCCGTCCAATGAAAACGTCCACAGAGCTAGCTTTCATTCCTGCTTCCATTGAGTGAAGAGTGCCATACTCAGCTGGGAAAGCCTCACTGACAAGTGGTAAGGTGAGAGCTTTGGAAACCTACCTATGAGACCTAGGTCCTCGTCTCCCGCCACGCGGTACTCCACACAAGACTCTCTTCTATCTGTTATCCGAGGGCCGGAAAAGAGTGCTTTAGGCTAATGTATGAATCGCTTATTCACAAATACATTGTACTTGATCTGGAACATGATACAGACCCAATACCAGTGTCTCTTGTTTTTTCCGTCTTAAACGAAGTCAAATCGTTGAGAGACAGTTATAGATGACGAAACATCTTCTGGACACAAATATAAAGGCGGCCATGTTGAAACTGTTTCCGATTTACACACCTCGATTCGCTTATATTTCCCATGTAGGAAAATTTTTGACAGGATTATTGTTGTTACTAATAGCCAAATCATGAGAAAAAAACTACTGTTCCGATCCAATATATGACATATGTAAACTGTAAGTTACAGCTGAGCGAAGTAAATATGTCTGATACTGAAAATGAAGCCTTTGTTAATTGACCAGATTTATAGATTGCTATAAGCGTTATTAGCTAATCGATAAATTGTTCTATTCCCTGATAGGCCGTTTAATCGATAGCTTGATTCATTTGATTCCTTTTGAGATGATATGTTTTCCTTTCTATTACTTACAGAACATGTATGCGTGTGATATAGTGTGTTGCGTAGGACGAATGTCTGGTAATTTCGTGGGCGTTATTTGGCGTCTCTGTATAATGAAAATGGCATGAGCAAAAATATGATGTTGATATAATATATATTATGCTGTGAAGCCAAGAACTTGAAGCCCATATTCACCCTTTTCAAAGTAAGTACTGGTCTGAAAGTTACTCTTTGATCGGGGAGGAGGAGGGGATTTTTGGTTTTTATTTTAAGGGGTACTAAACTGCGATGACATTAAACCCTGTTGAATAAAGCTAGAAACATCATAGCTCAAGAAAAGCGGAGATCAAGGTTGCTTATTTGACTGTCGGAAATAGCTTAATTCACTGTGACAATTTAGGTGTGGTTTTGTGACTTATTTGAAGATTTTATTATCCTATTGTACTCGATTTAATGAGTCACGGATATAGTCCTGTGAGTGCAGTTAAAACATAACTCGTGTTTATCTGTCAGGATATTCAGCTGTAATGGGACTATCACTTGAAAATGTCAAGCGTTTGGAAAGACGGGACTTGTCCATTTTCATACCGCTGAAGTACAGATGGTCACCGAGATACGGAAAGCCTTCCGAGAAATTCAACTCAAGTCGGCCAAAAGACAGGCTAATATACAGAAATATGAAAATAAACCTTCACGAAAAGGCCTTAAACAAATACAAAAAAATTTCAGTGAAGCCTGCATGGAAAGTGTGGAAATATATGCGTTTTAAGCAGCCTATAGCAGCTTGAAGATGTGTATTTGCCAATCAATATGTTCAATATGTGAACGCCAGTCACTTCTAATCAATATCCTGATCGCCGTCATATATAAGTAAGATTCTGAGTTCGGCGTCAAACTCCAATGATATAAATACATATATGACGATAATATTAATATTCGCACAAAAACCACTTGATTATGTATCCATAGACTTTATACATATATCAATACAGAGAAAACCATTTGAACATTTTATGGCATATAGCGGCGTAAGATAATAGCAGTTGTTGTACTGTTTCTGAAAATCAAAAGACAATTATTGAAATAATGTCTCGCTATACTTGTTTGTGAGGCAGAAGAAAAAGCAATCTATCTGCTCGTCTGTCTTAAGATGTAGTAAACATCCGTCTCTTCAAACAAAGGGAAAATGTATTGTTTTTGCGCTCCGGGAATATTGAACCATTTGCGCTTGTTTGTGGGTAATGTACAAACAATACAGATGGTTTCATGATATCTAATTAACCTGATGAATACCTGGCTAATATCTAGTCTGGTGGCCATGTGATCATCTTTACGTGAAATCGCATTACACGACTTGTTGGACCCGACGAAAAGAATCGCAGACTTAAATGGACGTGTCATTAGAGACCTGGAGCAGTAATTGTGCTAGAAATTATTCAGCTTTGTTGATAAGGCCTGTCAAGTTATCGCTGTGTTCTATGTTACCATTGTATCAAGCTCGTTTTTTTTTATCGATATTTTTTCCTTTGTAAACGCTATATCCGTGTCTTTGACCAAATAAAGATGTGATTTGTGCCAACTGTCTCAATTCTATCTTATCCAAGATGCATTAACCGTGTTAGGACCGAGGTTTCCAGATGGACTGAACTCTTGCGCGTACGGCCTTGATCGATTGTTTTTGATAGTCCACTATTGTCATGATGGCGTTACACTAAAACAAAAACTCAATCTGCTAATTTTAGGAGAAAGTCTGTTGTCTGAGTTATGCTAAAATGTATTCTGTTATTTTAATATGTAAATATGCGAATAATATGTTGCAATAGCAGAATACATTCTAGCATAATTCAAACAACAGACTTTCTGTTGAAACCAACAGCTTAATTTTTTGAGTGTAGGTTTATTTGAGTAATATCTCTTATAGCCTTTCAGTAAAAGAAGGGAGCCCGAGCGCCTCACACAAACAAGGTCGTTGTGAGTTCAAGTCTAGCTCAAGCTGGTTTCCTGTCCGGTCGCATGTGAAAATGGTTGCCTGCAATCTGCAGATGGTCGTGGGTGTCACCAGGGACCTGTAAACATCCTTGAGTACAGCGAAAAACACCAGTGAGAGAAATAAATGAATACATTTCTGTAAAAGGACTGCGCCCTCATTTCGAAATTGGCATGCGATTGGTGATACATTCAAAGGGTGATAATATCATAATCTAAATATAGGGTGTTTTCATTACATCGGTTGTCAGCACAAAAGTAAAACTGATAATAATTTAACCTATGCACAGCAGCGAAACAATGTCATTTTCGTGGCATAAATCTGCTGGGAATAGAAAAAGATAATTGCACGACAACCGTACCTTTGAATGGGAATTTGTCCGGGACATCATATACTGGCTACGCCAAATTCTGCACAGGGAGCAGAATTCATGGAAATGAGATTTACAAATCTAGCGATTGCCCATTACTTGATATTATTTCCTGTTAAATTACGTAAATACTTTACCTGTGAATTCATTAACCTGAGATATTAATATTTCCGGAAGAATTGGTATTTTGGATGAACCTTATTTCGGAATACTACGGTGTTCGCATCAAAGTTCTGCACTGAAGTATATGAATTTACTTAGACCTATTTATTTCATACTCAAGAATACGAAGTGTATGAATCTGTGGTGTAATGCTGAAAAGTATAAAAATCAGTGTGCTCTTAGTGAAACCTCTAAATCAGGCCAAAGTTTAATGTTGAGAGATACGAATCAGTATAGTTCATCCATGAAGGGTGCAAAACAGTGGCTTCTCAGTGAAGTGCGCGAAGCAGTTGTTCCGTGTATGGCGAAGTGAACAACACAGTGGTTCAGTTGTGGTTTGTGCCTGAATCGATCGTACGATAAAACCACGCCAAGTTCATCCGATGACACCACTCAGTCTATCCAGTCACAGTATATACTGATCAGGGGTTCATAATATATAATACTTGGCCTCACCTTGGATAATGTATTTTGGTATGGCACGTTTCCTGTTTAATAGAGTTTTTACATCAATGTGGTATCATCTGGCGTTTTCGTCGTTTATTTCCTCAAATATATCTGATTGAACGTTACACTGGCTAATGTGTGTTTATAGATTGATTGAATTCACTAATAATCCATTTAATTATTTGATTGGTGTTTTACGCCGCACTCAAGAATATTTCACTTAAACAGCGGGGGTCAGCATTATGGTGGGAGGGAACTGGGCAGAGCCCGGAGGAAATCCACGACCATAAGCAAGTTGCTGACAGATCTTCCCATTATGGCCGGAATTCATTAATAAATCATTTGGTTTAATTACTGGTCGATAGGTTGATCGAGCAATGTTAATCAAATGACTTAGCCAAAAGGCAAGGACATAAAGCTCGACCAAATATTCACCTAGACAGTAAAAAAACATTAATCTGTTACATTTAACAGAAAGTCTGTTGTCTGAGTGATTCTAAAATGTATTCTGTCATTATAGCGCAATATTCTATGATATTCCACATTATATTCTGTTTGTCTAATAGAATCGTTATGTTGAATTAATAGTGCGTTATATTAAACAGAATAATCTGCTTCAATAACATAATACATCCAAGCATCTCTCAGATAACACATAGACTTTCTGGTAAATTTAGCACATTCTTTTTTTTTTTGAGTAAGCTTAGAGAGTTTTATTGTGTAACCTTTGCTTTTAAGTTATCGTCAAGACCTCTACCATTGCCCTGTGATTACGTACATCTACCCTGCACACACACAGAAAAAGAGGGCGGACTCTCGAGTTCTCTTGACAGGTATAAACTGTCTACATACACGCCCACTTGTCATAAACGGAACACGTCTGAGAGCCGGTTGACCTCGACATCGTAGCTGACCTCAACAAGGTTCACACAAACTGTCGAAGCTGACATGTAAATATGCTCATAGCTAACGCATCATTACCTCTCATCACTCTATTCATCGGACTAATTGTAGACACACCCTTATACCTACGGCGAACAAATACGTCAAATATTGAGAAAACGCTGCGCCAACACACTTGTTCGTGTGGTCTGTTCATTAGGTCATCCCGTGTCAACATATGTTAGATGTATTTGGAGGACGGCGGAATGATTGTTAGCGGGGACGACTCTTCGACTAATAGCCTCGTGAAAACCGACACAGAACTAAACGTAATTATGTTTGAGTATCGCAAATTCCCTCTTATAAAGCTGCTACAGGGATTTTTCCTTCCAATACAATGAAATCGTTTGCTTTCACACCTTTTTGATGATTTGACTTAAAAAGTTCAGGTGCGGTTAAAACAATATTTTTTTTTATTCCACGCATTTTCAAATGTAACGGAATTTTGCAGCAAGGTGGTGATTTACCTTTACCTATATTTACGTGTAAATTTGATGTAAGTTCCCCATGTTTTAAGATAATAGTCCGTTTCCGGTTCTAAGGGTGGATTTTCTCTACTCGTTGATGAACTCATTATTCAGGATTTGATTCCAACAAAAAGCACAACTACTGGCAATCGACAAAGCATGCTTAAACCCATTCATTTTCGGCACTTCAGATTCGAAAGATTTAAACTCTTTCTGTGGTACAGGTCTCCTCCAAAGATGAAGGGGTCCCATTAAGAAAAATTTGAGACATTTGCCAATAAATTCTGTATTATCGTCTGACAGTCACTGTCGCAGGCTTACTCTCCGCTTGATAGAGGGGGGTTAAATCATGGTATTTAGCGAAATGCGCCGAAATCGTCGTCACACTCGTCTTCTAAGTGATGACCATGTTCAGACCCGAGATTATGTTGCGTTACGAACAGCTGCGAACTGGTCGAAGGGTCAACCCGCATTGGTAACCTCGCTGAACTCTCCACGCGCTGGTTTAGATAACCCCTGTGCGTGGAGAGCCCCGGCACCTGATATCCCACACGCTTATCTCGCCACTAATGACAAATGGATGTTACTGATTGCCCTTTATGGTCGCTATGGTATTTTAAGGGGCGCAAAAACAAAAATGACTGGGAAGCACGCCGGTTGTCCAGTTTATGTCAATTCCTTAAAAATCCCGAATCAATATCGTAAATCGGAAAGCACGGAGTTTTGTAGACCTATTGTTTTCAAGACACTTCCATGTCATTACGACGATTGTTTATTGTCCAAGAATCATACTGTCTCCAAAAAATACAAAACTGAAAATATTATGAAGCATATTTGGCATCTTATCCTTGCAGGTGTGTGATGCACACAACACAAAAGCAAACTGCAACACCTTAAAGGAATAGTTCGGATGTATAGCATTACTGTCTTTCACAATAATTTCACTCAAACAACTCTTTGACATTATTTTAACCAAGATTGCGAGAATACCGGCCTTTTTACAAGTTTTATGTTTTACAAGGTAAAAAATAGAATATCATTATATATTACATCTTTTTATTTAAAGGATTAGTGTCCAGATTTAACTTCTGGTCCTAATCACAAAGATTTTTTCCTGTTTAAAGAGTATATTACCGGGAGGACATCTGATATACGTAATAATGACTTTAAATCGACAGAAAACAATAGATTTATTGCCCTAGCGGATCTCCAGCCAGCGGCTCTGTATGGTGCTACAGCTCAGCGGGTGACGTCACAGATGGTCAACCAAGCCTGGCTGCCCGAAATAACTTGGGAATTCGTATCACAACAATGTTATTTTCGAGATGGATTCTAGCTCGACAGAAGTATATACACTCCTGCATCAAATGGAACCTACAGTGGACGACGTTGAAGTTCCTGTTTATGACACTAACATCTCTGGCCAGATTTCAGATTCCGAGTTTTCCGACTTTGAATTTGATCTTTGTCCAGGCATTTCCAACCGCACTGGCAACACTTACTGGTAAGATATATAGCTTTATCCTGTGTTACACTGTACATTTTCTTTGTTTCTCTTAAGATTTAATATTTATTTACTATTCTTACGCTCTGTCCACTTCACAATAGATATCATTTTATTTCCCAAATAACTAAATCCATTCTTATATTCCATAACAACCAGCGGTACATGTTATTTTCATGTTACGTTGTGGAAATTCAGTTGTATTCTCCTCGTAGCTTTCAGCTGTAAACTAATGAGAGCAGACATGGCTGTTTTTGGTGGGTACAAAATCCTTCTGTCTTGTGCAGTAAGTCCAAGCCTTTCTGGGGTCCAAATCGTCCGCAAACTTCGTCTAAAAGCTAAGTCCAGGGTTCTTTGACGACCTGTTTTACAATAGTATGCAGAACAGCAAATCATTTCGTATAGAAATGCCATATACATGTTGGTAGTCTTGTAGCTTTTTAAACTGCGAAGCTCTGACCGTTCGCAAAGGTTGGACTTATATACTTAGTATTGGCGGAAGAAATACATAAATCCAACCTTATTATCTAGTGATTTTAAGTGCCAAATTACTCAGATTAATATACCTTTTTTAGTGTAAAAAATCAATATTTTTTACAATCAATATAACAATGTATATTTGGGTAGCTAATTATGAATAAATAATAAATCTGGACACTAATCATTTAATGAACTAATTAAATAATTGTTGATTTTTACTGGGTTATTTATGAACAAATACAGCAGATCTTTTATCAGCTTGTTAGTGTCTATTTATCAGATCTCCTCCCAGAAGTGAGATAATGAAGTCTAGTTACTTCTCCGTGTCGCCAGTGTACTAAATTTTGGAGGCGTGGACAGTTTACCAACAGAAGCTTGCCGTTCATCTGTCACAAAACCTTCGCTTTCATTGGGTAGACATAAAAAAACTCAATTTCACAGACGATTGGTTCGGTCCCACGATATCGCTGGCTCAAAGGACTGTTCTTTGTGCAAAACAATGTACGACATGTGAACACCAGAAAGGGACTGGTCGAGTTAGGTGGTTTGTTAGATTGTTTAGAAAGCTGACATAAATGTATAAGGTTTTTCAATAATTCGCGGTGGTAAACGCCATTAATATTCATCGGAGAATTCCCATAGGAAATGTTGTACACATTATATTCGAGCCTAGCATATAAGTAATATTTCCATTTCTTTCATCAAGTGGTCCACAAGTGTAGAGAATATGCTGACTTGCGCGTGAGGTTGTCGCACTGAACAAAGAGCTATCTTTATCTCTCATTGTGCCTAAAAAAAAAGATGCCAAGTGAAGTCCTCAACATATTTTCACACCTATGTGTTGTTAGATCCATCCTGTAGGTGTGGAGGAATTTCTCGCCTCTGGTGAACACTTGAGCCGAGTTTTCCGGTTTTATGGACGCATGTCTGGAAGCGATTCGTCAAGAGTTGTCCGAGCTTCTCGCCAGATTCATTAACAGTCCCAGAATCTTTTACCAAGATAGTTCCTCTACTTCCCAAAGCACCACTCCATTCTGTGTCCATCGGTGCAATTGTTACCGCATCCGCTCTATGAAAGCGCTAATTGTTCCGCGGGCGAGATATGCACCCCAAGCATTTCATGACAAATTAACTAATATCAAAAATGATACAGACGGAAGTATTGCTAATGAGGCCGGTCACGTGACTGGACCGGCGACAAGTGGCTCCTCAAGAGTCCCCCTCTCCTCCGCTGTCTATATCTCTAACGATTTGTGTACGTCTCAGCTGTTTGGCAAGTGATGGATTCTAACAGCCAACAGCAAGGTATCCAGGCGTCCCCAGGAAACCAGCGAGTTACCAGACCCCCCTTTTAATTATACCGCTTTCTTAGGCAAGCAAATTTATCCTTTTTCAATTCATTAGGTATTTGCCTGGCTTGTGACTTCACAGAAATTCCCGTCATACGGAAGTTTGGCTTTGACACGACGTTTGACCTTCGCTGACTTTGGTTCTCGTGCAGCCTTCCATCACACGTCAGCGGTAGTGCGATACAATCGCAAGCCACGCAGGAACATTTTAATTAATGTCCTATTGGCTTAATTATAATATAGCTTCTGGATGATTTACAAATCCAAGCAAATCATTACAGTAATTGAAAGTTAAAGCCTTCCAGGGTTAACCAGTTACGACCTTGGCACGACTACAACCTTCGATAAAACAAACAAGACGAACACCTCCATGCGTGCCTGATTACGAGTACCACGCTGCATAGTTTTTGTCTGCTTTCTGAATCCCCAGTTTTAATTTGAGGTTACATTTTCGCTATTATCCGCAAAGATATTGGGTGAAATTGTGACCAGTTTTGAGGATCTAATTGAGATGACCTATAAAAGCTTTCCTTGTAACACCAGCCAGGACACGTGTCCTTCCCTGCATAATGTAATTGTTGTACATCAGTCTGCGCGGAGGCTTAATCAAGCTACAACCTTCTCTTTGGCTGTTTTCGAAGACTTGTGAAAATATTATGTATGACCCAGCACAAAGGCAAACCGCGGACACATTACCAAATAATTAACAAAGAAAAAATCAGCCAGGTTCACTAATAGCTTTTAAGCGAAAGCCCATGTTCTGTAACGACGTCCGTAGAAAGGGTATGTACTAGAAATTCTTGTGACACACATGGATTTAACGCACAGTTCATGCAAAGAGATTCGCACTAAATTTATTACACTGTGTATAATATTTATACCAATATATTATATCATGTTGGAT
This sequence comes from Liolophura sinensis, assembly GCF_032854445.1. Lineage (NCBI taxonomy): Eukaryota > Metazoa > Mollusca > Polyplacophora > Chitonida > Chitonidae > Liolophura > Liolophura sinensis. Next base: position 65,535,911 of record NC_088300.1, read on the forward strand.
ATCATAATTAAAAGGATGGATTCCTGTTTAAATGTGCACATGTATTTTTTAGTTTTGTATTATCCACCAAATCAAGTATATTTAGTTGGCCCTATATACCTCTAAATGCTGTTCTGCTTTGCACATTTAAATTTACGAGAAAAGATATGACCATATAAGGTCTTCGGAGATATTAACAATGATGTATTGTGCATCACCAAAGTAATATTTCAAATACAGAAAAATAATTATATGGGGTAATTATCGAAACATTTCTTTAAAACGAACAACTAACAACTCTCCTTTCTTGAGCCCCGAAAACATGACTCAGTCCAAGTGTTAAATAAATGAAGAATAATCAGCTGTGCTATTTTGTGTAGTAGCTTTAGTTTTCCGGTGCTATTATGCGAAAATAAACCGCATGCCTGGAAAAAGAAATGGTCTTGGTGAACATATTGGCCTACCTTTGAAGAGCTTCTTAGTTCAAAGTGGACAGAACATACATGTATTACAAGGAACCTATTAAATGTATATCTTGTTGATCCACCAATAACTTAGCATGATGCAAAAAGTACACTCACTTCTTCAGTATCTGTGCTCCTGCATTTTACCAGAAGATATTTCTTTAATTGGTGTTTTACGCCGTACTCAAGAATATTTCACTTATACGACGGCAGCCAGCATTATGGTTGGAGGAAACCGGGCAGAGCCCGGGGGAATACAAGAAGATACATCAAGACGAACTGTGCTCTAATAAATGATAATTATTCTATCATCCAAATCGCCTTTTGTTAATTGTTTAACAAAAACCACTGGTATCATATCCACTGGGTAAAGCAAATCAATTGCTTTAGCTGAGAAAAAGCACCCGCCCTAAGTTCTTAATCGTCTAGCTCGGCTCTCTTGTAGACTACTTTTTAACGAATTAAACATAGATGAGTGGTAAAACACTAAAGGGAATCATTAGAACGACGGGCTGTGCGAGCTGAAGGACAGATATCAACTTCAGAGAGTAATGCCAGATGGTAGAAAATTACTCTAAACTTTCACCTTCGGCGAAAGCGAATAATGCTTCGGAACCTTTAAACAGATGACGACAAAAGGTGAAGTAAATTAAAATCTCTGACATAAAGAGTATGACTGAGTTGGAGACTCTTGACAGCGTTAACTATGGAAACCTAACCGGTTCTCAGGGACACTGACAGACAAACAATTATCATCTGTAGCATTGGAAAGTGCCGAGTTGAGTTACCGGTGAAAGTATGGACACAGAGTCCCGGCCAGAGAGACCACTTGAACACAGCTAAGTTTAGCCGTACCTGGGGGGCGGGAAGACCCATCTTAATTGACTAAAGACCAGTTGGGCAGTTCCTGCAGGCCCGCAAGTGATCCAATTGCTGTATTTCTATTGACCTGCTCGTCGCGCCCCCTAACGAGCAGTCTTTTTATCCGCCGATGGAATCGCCGCGGGACAAACGCTGTGTTCTCTCTTCTTTTTTTTCAGTAAACAACCGACTGTGGAACACGGAGAACTATTCCGACACCCCATACCTTATGTCTTCAACTCAACCGACAATTCAATCTCTATTAGAAAAAGATTGGATTTAGCTACGCGTCGTTTGATGTTACTGTCTTTCTTTAAAATAACAGTTGTTTCTATCCCTTTGATCTTGTTTATCGAATTCGAATATATCCGGTAGCCTTTGCAGTTTTCTCGTTGCTTATTTCCCAGATATTCCCAGATATAAGCGCAATAATTCTCTCCCAGGGTTTTTTCCCCTTTTTATAACCAACGTTTTCTATACCGAAAAAATCCAAAGGGATCAATGTTTTTGTTATTTATGGGTTTATATATTTTTGTTATATGTAGCGTGTGGAATCAAGTCTGTTTTAAAGCTCTTTAATAGGTACAGTAGGATTTACGACAACAGCTTGTAAACGGTTAGCTACAAGAGAATAAGGTAAACTCTTTTCCACTGACTTAGAATTAAATTAGGACCATGAGTTACCTTTCCTTGACACTGCATAGCATTGGATTAAATTCTTGTGTTGTCTTCCATTTACTTAAAGATGAGTAAAATTTGCATAGTTGTTCACATGTTCGGATTTGTGTGCTACAAGTCAGTACCGCAAATCACATTCATGTTCACTGGCACTATATACATATATATATACATATAAACACTTACTTTAATTAAAAGTACCTTGCGCAAAGGTTGCATTCTTTGTACGCAAACAAAGTTCATATGCTATCGGATCTGTCACCAAATTAATACCCTATAAACCAGTCATGTTCTAAAACTTTGAAATCGTTCATCTGCAAATGTGAAATATCTTCCTAGGATCATCAAATCACTGGGAGTTTGTTGACATGTTGTGGAGAGATTGTACTCAACCCAGCAATTTGTTGACATGTCGTGAAGAGATTGTACTCAACCCAACAATTTGTTGACATGTCCTGTCAACACAACCCATACTCAACCCATAATCATCCATGTCTCACAACTCACATACCTGCAACATCTATTGTAAAATTTTTTGCCACAACTATAAACACAACTATATGTTTTCTTCTACTTTTCTGTATACGTTTATAGTTGTATTCTTTACTACAATTCCCTGGGTATAAGTCAATTTTCGAATCTTTAATTTGCTTTTGCAAGCTAAATTAAATACTTGTAAGTATTTCACGTGTATTGACAACGTAGTGAACAGCGTCTGAGTTGGCAAACGTTCAAGAATATACCGTTAATGGTATTTGGTGATGTGAATACCGCAGAGAAATAACTATATTTTTATGTTTTTATTGCCCAAGTAAGGAGATTGAAAGAGGACGTAAACAGCTCGGTAAATGATACGACGACCCCTCTGGTCCAGTTCTCAGGCGTCCCCAGGGCGTGATCACTTCCACTGGACTCACGTGAATGCTAGTTTCTCTGTTTGCCGACGATAAGGTCCAAATATTGGGCAAGTGTTTTGTCTGAAACACGACAGCGAGCAATGGGACTTCTGTACAGACAAGAACTCTCAGTGGTCAGTGGTTTTGAGGCTATTTAAGTAGCATCTACTGCTCTTTAGTAGCTTCTAAGCACTCTCCAAAGTCGACATTAAGGCGAGCAGCTTGGCGGGAACGGAGAGTAGAGGACTGGCTCTGTGGAGTGGCGACTTGTCCCGATCTTACGTCAAACTCAAGCACCAATACATGGCTATACGTATTCTCGAGCAACGGCGCTTTTCCCTAGCTTGGATGACTCTCTTCTCAGCACTTCTCTTGTTAGGTGCGACATTCCACACTTTATATCTAACACTTAATGGGTTTACTGGCGAATGGCTAATCCAGTGCAGGTGCGACTGATCCAAATAAGCCTGAGCTATCGGAGTATTTACAGTATTGTGTCACTGTGTATTCTGTGATAACCTTACTGTGTTATGAAATATTGCTTGTTCGTTAACAGTATTGAAGGCGTTCAAACGAAAGTTCTGGTTTTGGATTAGTATGTGGTAAAATAAGTACCATATAAATACCCCTTAGTGTTTTTAAATCCATTCAGCAGACGTACTTGTAACATCAAGAGTTCAAGAGACTGCAAGCAAACACCGTGACTCGCGCGTGCCAAAGAAAACAGATTTTAATAGATTTTTAACACTGACTTCATAGTCCGGTTTATTTTTGGAAGGTTACCGAAAAGGGTGACCTCACAGTTTTAATATTATAGACAAGTCTGACCGCGTTACAGGATAAGGATACTTGGTGACATAATAGCTTCTCAATGTTAACTTATTGTTCTCAAGTTTAGTGGCCTCTTTTATATTTCAACAATATTCGGTGAACGATCGAAACTTGAGACGGGATAGTCTCCGAGACAACACTTGTTCTGTTTACCGACCTGCCCCCTGGCGGCGAATATTGATTAGATCGGTTGTCGCGCTTTCAAATACTCTGAGGATGTTTACTCTCTTCTAAACCAGTTACACGAATCACCTGACAAACAAAGGGGTTTTTTTTTTTGGTTATAATTTTGATTGATTTATAATTCTGAGATTTATTAGTTTAGTCAACCTCTGTGTATAATTCAGATGCAAAAATATTGTGTTATACTTTATTTATTTGTTTTATTATGGGTTTAAATGAAAAGGAAACCCAAGCATTTCGTGATTTATTGCTAAAAAGAATACACAGTTACAGAGGTGTTAATATGATCAGTAATAAATCAATTCTTGAAATAAACCTCGTGTACAGGACCAATGTATCTTTAGATTCTTGTCTCAGCTGATGATTTTTGGCCAATTACATTGCTTCAATTTTCAAACTGCAACAGCTGAAGTGTATGTTTCCTGCTTATTTCGTCCCAACCCATTTGATCTATGGAACATTAGAGGGCTCAGGTCAAGCGACGAAAACCCACTAACACAATGGCTGCTGCAAACATCATCTTTATTATTTATTTATTTATTTATTTGGTTGGTGTTTTACGCCGTACTCAAGAATTTTTTACTTATACTACTGTGGCCAGCATTATGGTGGGATGAAACCGGGCAAAGTCCGGGCGAAACCCACGGCCATCCGCAGTTTGCTGCCAGACGTTTCCACGTAAGGAACTCACAGCGACCGCATTGGTGAGAGGCTCCTGGGTCATTGCGCCGCCACGGAGACCCCCACATCCTTACTACATGCACGGATATTTTTATTCTGGCATTGCTGTTACCTTGATTTCCTTTGCCTTTAACGTCACGCTCAAGAATATTTCACTGATACGGTGGTGGTCAGTTTATGGGTGAAGGAAGCCGTTGTGCCCGAGGTAAACCACCGACCTTTGACAAGTTCTTTGCAAACTTTCCCACGTATTACGTACAGACACATGACTCCCGTACTCTGTTGGAAATGTCTATAACGAACGTCAGACTGCACCAAGCGCAATGCGAGCAACGCCGATCGCTTACTGTCATCGCCCATGCAGGCCACAAGAACATTTATCTCTGGCAATCCAGAAATGGTATTGCGATATAGCACACTCCAAATGCGGTGCCAAAAGATTAGTTATTTGTCTGAAAATATGTACGACTAACATCTGTTCCGATACAAAAAAAACATACACGTTTGGGTGTCGATGACAAATTTTATTTCATCCGATTCATGATACAACTACAACTGAGATAAGTGATTTTACAAGGAAAATGATTCAAAATCCTTAGAAGAACCTCTTTTTACCAAAGGAATTGACTCACAACATTCTTCCATTCTTCAAAATGTGCATTTCCATGTAGCCCTCTCATCCTACAAATAAAACATGAGACCTAGATGTAGTATATATAGATATACCAAGTACTAATTTGATTAGTGTTTTATATTTTATGCCACGGGAATATCGATGAGTGCTATTGGAATGAATGAATGAATGAATGAATGCTTGGGGTTTAACGTCGAACAAATCAATTTTTCAGTCTTATGGCGAGGAGTCTTTACGTGCGCGTACATAGACTGTGGCAGACATAGACCATGCCGCCGCCGAAGTGCTGCCGTCACTGAAGTATCATGCCGAAGACAACAGGCATGACACCCCACAAGTCACATTATACTGTCACCGGGCGAACCAGTCCCATTTCCTTGCTCTAACCTTTTGGTGCTAAGCGCCAAGTTAGGCAGCAACAAGTACCATTATGTCTTTGTTATGATCCGGGTGTGATTCCAGATCTAACACGGCTATTGGTGTATTATACCGAATACTGTTTCAATTACGTGACGATTGGTGTTTCATGCCGCGCGTTCTTTCATTTTTATGCCGTATATTGTTTCATTCACACGGCGATTGATGTTCTATGCATCGTGTTGTTTCACTTACATGACAACTGGTGTTCTATGCCGCGTGTTGTTTCACTTGCATGGCCCTTAGTGTTTTATGCCGTGTATTCTTTCACTCATATGACGATTGGTGTTTTATGCTGTACACTGTATCACATACATGACAACTGGTGTTTTGTGCCCTGTATTGTTTCACTTACATGACAACTGGTGTTTTGCGTCCTATACTGTTTCATCGTTTCGTGTTATGCCGTCTATTCTTTCACTCATATGACGATTGGTGTTTTACATCGAATATTGTTTCACTTACGTGGCTGTAACAAACTTGGACTTCTACACATTTGTGTACTACAGAGGCACATCACACGTTTACTTGAGCAGAACCAAAAAGTGTATTGATGGCACACACCGTTGTGTACCTCTGATACAGTTTGTTACCTACAGTATTCAGTCTTTTTCATAAGTACCAAGAGACTTTAGGAAGAAAATCATACGCTGTGCAAATGTAAACCATGGTATGTGTTTTATACTGCACCATAAATAACAAAATTCGCCAACAACTTCTCTCTAGAAACTGTATATTCTGATTGTGCCCTTAAAAACTTTAGCAAGCGTTAATCTATAACATTAAAAATGTAAGATCTAGCATCATTAAAGTAATATGTCACATTTTAGTTTAAGGAGTGTCAGTAAATACAGTCTTTAATTCTAATATTTACAGGTGTAAATTGTACCAATGAAAATAAACTGACTGTGGTGTTACATCTGTAAAAGAGTAATGTTATAACAGTCCACCCTTAATAATCCATATATAAGCACGAGTTCTCATGGATACCAATCAATAATTTGAAAATCGAAAATTTGAAAATAATTTTTCCTATGGTCCATATTTGGGTCAACTGTTAGCACATGTGTTCATATGCTCAAGATGTATACTTAAACAAACACACATACATGTATATAGGTAAATTTTTCAAATAATATATATATATATATATATAGCAAATCAGTTTCTCTGCATTTGTCGCATTTTCATATCTTCATATAACCACAATGTCTAAACGAAATATGATGATGCATGAAAAAAAGATGATGTATGATAAAAAGGCATTTATATTTTTCTATGCTGAATGAGTATGATTGCGCGAGGTTAATATAAAAGTATTTGCCTTTCTAAAGACACACCGGAATTAAACCATAAACAACGTTTAAGAATTGTTAATTTATTTCATGGTTGCCTAACGCCAACTCAAGAATGCTTCTCTTACACAATGATGGTAAGATGTTAATGAATCGATAACTGCTTTGTTAAAGAAATTTTGAAACTTTGGTTTGAATGGTTTCGGGATCAAAGCAGAGCAGATACAGTAATGAAAAGGCATGCGGCAAGGAGGAGCTGGGGGAGATGGGGGGGGGGGGGGCCCAAACCAAAAACAATGATAACATAACATGGCGAATAGTAGACAATGCATCTGCCAAGTTATTTGCATTACCGTGTTTAACTGCCAGCATGGGAAGATGTTAAATTCATCAACTGGAACTTATTGAATAATATTTCGCTGAACACTCATAAAACAACCCGACAACACAGTTTTAAGAGCGCGCGCGTTGAGTGCTATCACCAAATGACCGAGTTGTGTAAACTAAATGTGTTCTATCGACTGAGACCGGCGAGCTAAGGCTACAACGGTACAGAGCTGATAACGGTGTTGTTTACCCGCCGGATAAACCGCCACAAGGTGATACATAAAATTGTCAGCAGCGCTAATTTCATTTTGATTAATGCATATTTAAAGAACGATATAGAACTACGACTATGTACTTAACGCCTCGTTTTTCCAATCGCACCTGTCCAAATCTACACAACCCTGAGAGAAAACGATACAGTTAGACAAGAGCGGCTTGGCACGAATAATCTTTGTTGTACCTGGAAATTCTAGATGGGATGAGGCACCCGTCCTTGGCTCAGTTGCCTTGGAAAAGATTAACGGTGTTTGAGATGCAGATGGAAACGGTTGACGGTCTCGATCTCGATCTATGCGCTGTACAAGGAATTAAATTATACAACACTGCCATTAAACAAAGAAAGATTACCAGAATAAATACGAGTCTAGAACATAAGACATGTCTTCGTCGAAGTTTATCTCTGCTCTGATGCGTTCTTGACGACTATCGGGAATTTCTATTTGACCAGGTAGCCGCAAATCGAACTATTGAAAATGTCTCAAAATTCTATACAGCCAGGTAAAATGTCAAGATACCTTCAACTGTTGTTTGAGCTGTGATATAGCTGCGCTGTGGCCGTATGGCTATACCACTGTGTTAACACTGACAACACGCGCCAGTGACACGTTCTTAATTGCTGTCTATACATCCATTGTCTTTTATATCGACAAGTACTTTTTTCTGCTATATCTTATTCTTCACCTTAATTTAATCTGAAAGAAAAGTAATAGCAATAAAAGTGCGACGTAAATTAGATTACCATAGAGTAAATGAGAAATATTTCTGAATGTAAGTGACATTTCTGCATAACAATGATGACAGTCGCGAAATAAAAGCCCATATCCTAACTGTTATGTCTTATCATATTGCCTTCAGTTCTTTCTGCATTGCTTTCTCCTTTGTGATAGAATTCGAGTATATTTTGCCATGGAAAAGGATTTTGATAGAATTTTTGGATTAAATGTACATATAACCTATTACTGGTTTACGTAAGAGTATTTTATTTTAATTTTGGTAAAAAAATTGAGAATTCTATTTATTTTTAAATGTTATGTCACAGTCACTAATTGTGTGGTTTCCTTCTTAAGCAAATATCTTATTCATGAAACCGAATCCCAGTATTTTCTTACTTTACTACTTAATGGTATTTAAGGACACTACACGTTATACACAACTGAATTTTAGGCTTTAAATGAGGCATTCCCAAATCGCCATCAAGGTGTGTAAAAATCTCATATTCTTCCGTTTGCCTGTGACTTAACCACTGGTGGAGTTGTTTAAAACCAACACCGTGAACGCCAAACATTTGTCTCGCTGTGGAAGAAATGGCGTCGTGCTCCGAGACGCTCCTGCCATTTATATCTCCGATGACGTTTGACATCAAATGCCAATTAGCCCGTCCCCAGACGTGGTTTATCGTGCTGTCTGCCCGACCCGTGTCCCTCCACGCCGGGGTAACACTACCCGGGCACGAAATATTCCCCAAACAAAACGGCCGGCAAACCTACCCAGGTTATCTTAGAAACTTTGGATCGTCAAATGCATTTGTTATGTATAGTGGGGTGGGAGGGAATACATGCCAACTTCCAGCAAACCTGAAGTCAGGCTGTGCAAACTAGTTTAAGCGAGAAACAATGGTGAAGTATAAATATACAAGAAAAAGTACGGTATTACCTAGGTATTGCTTAATTCATATGTTTGACAAGATATGAAAATAAATCGGTAAATTTGTACACCGGTGGCTTAAATCAGGCGCATAATGAAACGCCTAACGCTTATCAACTTGTCAATCCGACCATCGTGACATCTACAACGCAACTGATTTACAAGTCCTTTCCGCTGTCACGTTATGGATAGGCCAAATTTGGTGGATCATTTATTTGGAATCTTCACACCAGTAACTTTATATCACTCAACTCAACCCTGCGTGGTTAATTTAAATAACAGGTGTGAATGGAAATTCAATATTTAACCCCTAGTTACCCACCAGGGATTCTGAGCACTTCTACAACAATGCAGAAAGGACATTTGATGTACATGGATAAGATATATATATATATATATATATATATATATATATATATATATATATATATATATATATATATATATATATATATATATATATATATATATATATATATATTCAGCACTTACATGACGAGTGTTAAGTTTAATAGTGACGCTTAAGGCTACCAGAGCTCATTGAGTATAACCAAACGTCATGATCCTGACTTATAAGCACAGCGGAACATCAAGAGCTGGACTCGAGCCTGCAACCTCGCTGATAATGAGCCGATTGGTTGAATAGAGAACAAGACTTTAATCGAATGAGCCATGTAGCTACTATCCCTTTCGATGTAAGAAACGAGAATTTGTTGGACTTTGCGGTGAATTTGCACCAAAAACGATATGAGGAAGGGCGTTGTCGCGCTGCATAATGCATACCTAATCCTTTACACCACTCAAAACATTAAATCAAATTACCATGGAAGATACACCTTCCAGTTAAAAACGAATTTGAAACTAGATCGGATGAAACTTAAACAGGGTTTTAGGGTGACAATATTAGTTGCATGGTTACTCAGTGATAGGATACGCATATATATGGTGTCAATAATCCTCATATTGGGCGAGGCGTCAGCCGAGGCTAATGTCTATTACTGACTCCATATATTTGCGTATCCTATCACTGAGTCACCATGAAGCGAATTTATCCTGCAAAGACCCATCAGTTCAGTGCAGAAGATCAATGTATAGGTGAATCGCTTCAGCGATGTGACCATCGTGGCACCCTAACAAAGGGAGATAACCTACTCAGCAGACACATTTGAATTCGTTTGCAGGATTCGAGAATATATCTACCCCACGTGACAGTTGTTGTCCAATGAAAAGCGGAGATTTTGTCTCATGCGGAATAAAAGTATATTTGAAACTTCAAAGATTCATGTCAAGCAATGAATGAAACTATTCTTACTATATGCATATCAAAACGAAGCAATGTAACGAATGATGCATGCACATCCACTATAATCGAAATACAGTGAGTAAATTGACTAGACGTCTTATTTTGCCGGTTACGTGTGACAACTATCACACTGTCGTTGCCGCTCTGGTTTTACTCTCTGTGCTGTAGTCTTTTTGTTTCATGTACATATAAAACACTCCGATAAATATTATAGCAGGATCATCAGGATCCCTGCTGTTCTCTTTCATATCTGTAATTACAGAGCTACACTTCATCTTGATAATGTATAGACATGTATTTTGGATAAAGTACAGAAGCTTTTACTTTGGAAATATATATTTACTTCCTTGCATTACAACTTAAATTTTTGTTGTGCTGTGTATGAATACATGCTGTTTTGAATATGCCATGCCTATAAATAACTGACATATGCACCAAAGTTGGATGTGCATGATGCCTGCGAGTCAATGAGTGCTGTACCAAAGTTTATGTGAATGATGCCTGTAAGTTAACGAATGGTGTGCGAATGTTGGCTGAGCATGATGTCTGTAAGTTAATGAGTGCTGTACCAAAGTCTATGAGCATTATGCCTGTAAGTTAGTGTGGCGTACCAAACATGGATGTGCTTAATTTGTAAGGTAATGGGTGATGTAGCAAAATCGGATGTGATGCCTGGATTTATGAACCTTGAACAAACATTGGTGATGAAATTCAGGCTAATGAAAAGTGTAGAATACTTATATCCACATTGATTAAAAGCCTATGAATTTCGGATGTGATGCGTGCTGTTGATGTTGATGCGTGTTACACGAATTTCGGATGTGATACCTAGATTGATGTAAGGTAAACGAAATTCTGTTGTATGATGCATGATGCTTAAGCTGATGAAAGGTGTATGAAATTGGATGTGATGCCTAATAGTCAAAATTCTGATATTGTCAGTAGATCAATGAAAGGTTTACGAAATTCTGATGTTATACCTGTACTGACGAAAGATGAACGAAATTCGTTGTGATGCTGAATTAGAGGTGAACGAAATCTAAATGTGCCGTCTGGGTTGATTGAAAGCGCACGAATAATAAGTGATAGCCAGATTAGGACGTGTTATGCATGTGATACTATGTGAGAATCAGGTTTGTAAGGCCCAAATTTTTTATTTATTTTTGAACTTTCGTTCAATGCCACGTTCAAGAATATTTTACCCGTGATGGTGGGCAGGTCTGTCGACGGAGTAAACTGAAATATCCGTGATGAACCGCTGTCCTTTGGCAAGTTACTGGCAAATTTTACCATGTATGTTTTAAGCCCTAAACTGTATAAAATGTAAACATGAAACTCAAACGTTGCTAAAATTTTTCTCTGCAATGTTTACCTTGATACCCTCAAAGAATTACATGTATCAATGAATACAGAAGACAACACCATGGGGAGTTAAACAAGAGCAGCGTGGTAGTTGACAAATGGTCACTTGTAACCGCGGTGAAATCCGGTCACTTGTCAATCTACCTGAGTTAGGGTTTTTCTAATTGTTCATATAAATGATTAAAAGGTAACGACTTACACCTCCTAACAACATATTGTAAGCAAAATTAGGAAAACATGCAGCGATATTAACTGCAACTTAGACACTACTGGTCTAGAATTATACTCAAAATGATGTGTTGTCATCATAATTAATACACAATCACACGAAAACAATGAAAATATCTTTATCTATCCTGTCTCTTTCGCAATGAAAAAAAAAACCTGGTAAGCCTGATATCCTGTATCTCATATATTGTTTATTTCTCTCGCTGAAATCTTAACATTTTAAGGATGACAATTTTGTGGAATTGTGACTTATGACTTTTCAAACTTTCCTCTTTCGCACTCAATTGCCAACCTACGGTTTTGCCGATTTGATAGAGTTCTTTTAAAAATTCTATTGTTACGCAACTTTAACTCATCCGATAGAAATTCAAAAATGTCAGTTTTTTAACCACTGTCACCACAATCTGTTTTTAGGCATTCTGGCATGAAGTATATAATTTACCCAAACAGGAAGTGTACCATTGGAATTATAGAGATATCAAAAATCCCCACCAGATCAATGATTATGCGCCACAAGCACATTCTACAGTTGAGAAACAACAACCCAGGGATAGTATCTGTATGTATATATTATTTAAGAAAGATAATACACTGTTTGATATCTGCTTATGACAGAAATTACGTCAAATTAAATTTTTAGAATTATAATAAGCCTATACGCAGGCAAACATGTCTCAGCTGATTTTTCTTTTTTGGTCAACGATATTTACTCAAAATATTTTTTGGGGATTGTAAACATCGCCCATTTTTTTGATTCAGGTATAGTTCTTATGGCTGTCTCGTTTTCCTTTAAACCGTGAACTGCAATGTGCAAAGCGAACTTTCCAACTGTTTGCTTAATGTTGTTTTGTTAATGTGTATGTCTAATATTATTTTTGTCACAAGGGACCAACTCATAAATCTCCTTTTTGTTGGTCTTTTTTTACATTTTGTACATTCAATTTACACACATATGGCATTGTATCATCTTTCTTAATGAGAGATTTTTATTTTTGAAACATGACCATCACCATTTGACCACCAGAATGTGTTTATTCACCATGCCAGTGTTTATTCACCATGCCAGTTTATACCATACACCTTATCGTTGATATGAGTATGACAGTCGCGTGAGTTGAACAAACATACTAATAGCTTCTTCCTTTTTAATTCAATATTTTTATACCATGTTACAGTTGGAAATGGAATGTTGATTTCCCATCTTGAGCGTTCATTGATCAAAACTGGAAAACTTGCAAATAAGTTTTATCGGATTTCTTTCTTACATTTTAACATTATTTTTTGCTTGTGAATTTGGTATGGATAGTTTTGCAAGTAAACTGGGCGAAGATCGAGTTTATATCTCACAATGCCTATAAAACCAGACTAGGGTCTGTATCGCATTTGTAGCACTACGTGTTAAAGAAAATGAAACAATAATAACAAGTACTGTATATTTACTTATTTATTTGATTTGTGTTTTACGCCGTACTCAAGAGTATTTCACTTATTATGGTGGGAGGAAACCGGGCAGAGCGTCCACGACTATCCGCTGGTTGGTGGCAGACCTTCCCACGTACGGAAGTACTGTATAAATCTGATGTGAACTCTTTTGGCTGTAGAAATATTATATACCGGTCATACTGTAACATTATTATAAGCATAACAAATATATGGATCACAACTTTCATTTATAACAAATAAAAACAAATTGTGATCCTTATATTTGTTATGTTATCCAACTCAGCTTCTTAAATGTCACCGAAAGAAGCTTGATTTCAGCTCCAAATTTTAGCTATGGTGCATACAGGAATTTATGTTGATGAATTCGCTATGAAGTGTATATGTGCTATGTTTATTTGATTGTTATTTACTGATATTCTCAAAAACGTTTCACTTATGTAATGTAGTGGAAGAAAATGGTAATTCCGTGCATCATATAAACTACCCACCTTTAGCGAGTTACTGGCGAACGACGTTTACATGGTTCTCACATCCGTGTCGATGTTATTGCATATCAACATATTTATGAAATGTTTTGTTGTGAAATGATTTTCGTTATTTAAACATCATGCCGAGAATTTACTGAAAGGTACTTCGCTGATATGTATACAAGTCTAATACCTCCATGAATCTGGATTTCCATTCAACATGCATTAGACTTAAGCCTTCGCTTAATCTGTTAAAATAAAATTGTATTTATGTATTTGGTTTCTTATCCAAATCTTACCCAAAAACACATTTCTTTAGTCCACGGCGTTCTCGTGTAGGTAGGGAAGAAATCTGAAGAAACCATCGCAATTCGCCAGCTAATTATACTTGACAAATCTCCTGACTTAAAGCCCCATCCGAACTCACTGTTTGTGTGGAACCTTGTGTTGTTAATATACGTTAACTCCTACATCTCATTGCCGAAGTTTTGCTAAACATTTAATAAATTTTGATATTATTTGATCTGGAGTGATTATTTCCGTTAACTGATAACGTCAATATATTAAATGTGTACATGCTGCATACAGCGGCATATGTAAATATTAGGTCTGTATCCTTTGTTATTTGCGTTAATGAGGTCATCCTTGGCATAAGTACGCATCTAACAAAGTGGCTTTATTTGATGCTGGGTAGCTATTGAATGGCATAGCCAACATACCCTATACTGAGTAACAAGGACTTCCACGTTCACTTATGTCCAGCACACCAGGTTTGTCTTGAAAGAGTTGTCTTCTCTTGATTGGCTTCACGAACCCTGTCCAGTCACCTTAATTCAAATGTCGTCATCTGCTAAAATAAGCAAATAACACTGTAAGAGAATAGGTGTCTTGGAACAACTAGCAATTTAAAATGTTACTATATTTTCGAGCATAATTTTATTTATTTATTTCATTGTTGTTTAATGCCACGTATAGGCCTACTCATGGATATGCACGAAGTTGACCAGTGCATGATCAGGGTCTAAATGTGCTTCTGAGTTTCCTATAACATCAAACGTGAAAAAAATAAATGTGCTAGCGCATTAAATACGATCGATATATGCGTGTTTAAATTAACACAGTATATAGATTCGAACAAACTACATATACCGCTCGTCGGTTCAGATTTGGCTGTTGCTTGTTGTTGTTGCGCTCATGATACCGTGCTGCAAATCACCAGGCATGCAAGGTGTGATGTTATGTAATATCATTAATTCATTAGAATAGTAGACTCACATTAAAGTGCAGCTCTTCTAACTAACAGCGTTCCAATCAAGAACGTCGCATCATGCAATAACACAATATATCATTCGAAAGGGCATCCAGGTACGTTATTATTACAATCAAATAAAACAAATAAATAACTAAGTCATTATTAATATATTTTACTTATATTTAAAAGTTGACGTACAGCTTGGGATATCGACGCTGATTTATTTACAAACCGACTTGACAACTATTTACTTTGTCACGAAGTGTTGATCCTTGACGCATAGCATGCAATACAGACGTATACTCGTTTATCCGATTTAACAAAATTAAATTAAGAAACAAAAATTAGATAAAGAAAAGCGTTTTGATAGCTTCACTTTCTTCAAAAATGCATTAATATATAATAAAGCTAGTTTTAATTTAAGTGAGGGCTTTCGCACAATGTGGACAATTGAGATTTTATAGCATTAGCTATGCTTAACGAAATGGTTAAGTACGACGTTACACACCAAGCATACATACATACATACATACATACATACATACATACATACATACATACATACATACATACATACATACATACATACATACATACATACGTGGTATCCAAACCTAAACCGCACTTTTGGTTTATTAGTAAACAAAATTCAGATCGACAGGCTGTTTCAAAAATGACATTGTAGCAGAGTTGATGCATTTAAAAAAATTTTAACGTTCAATCAAAGATCATGAATATTAAACAACATAGTTCAAAGTGTTTTGTTTAAATGCCCAGTATATTCGAATCCATTGTGTTCAGAGTGTCATCGATTGAACCAGTCGGTTTTATCGTAATTAATCATTTACCTGAGAAAATAACACACACATCAGTTGATACCTTCGCTATATACATGAAGTTACCAAGAATTGCACCTCATAAAGCCATACCGTTCCTCTCCACCACCACGGCCATTTTCCGGATTAATTTGTCTTTTACCTGCCCCAAATTCTGTATGTGGCAATGGCTCAGAGAATTTAACTAAAACATCCATCAATAAATCATAAACAGCGCGCATCGAACAAACAAGGATATATCAAGACGATTTGGTTTTTCAACATCGAAATATTTTTCAACATATTAATGCATATACGCCACTGTTCAATTTCATTTCGTCAATGATATTAGAACATTCTCAACAAATCACGAAACATATATTTAGATGGAGACAGTTAATGAGCTGATCAATCTGATCGCAGATGGAAGTCGAACGTTGTATACTAATCACATATCACACTGGCCGACTTTCACACTGTATGTTTGCACACAGCAAGGGGCCATCTGGATGTCTTGAAATGAAAGACGAAATTTTCGCTTATAGTTTCGCCTTGACAACCGCAAAATGTCAGAGACGGCAAATCAAGCATCTGAGTGTTTGATAATTTTCTTGTCCACTTCAGTGTCCATTTATTACATTGCAGAGAATTGCCCCGAGGGTATGAGTACAAGCGAGGAGAGAAGTGAAGTTTGATTGACACATATAGACCAAGGGCTTTCATAGCTCATCTATAGCAAGCCGATTTCCCCCTGGCCAGGGGAGGACGACTAAATGCTTGCACCGGCTTTTCAGGTATATCACACTGAATGCTCTCAATTCAAATTTACTCAGACATTAAATTTTAATTTCACTTAATCTGTTTGTCTATTAGCATTTACGCCCGTGGCAGTGCTCGGAACCAGACCAGAACATTTTCTACTATTATATTCTAACCGTCCCGAAACTGCCCATTCATATTCTCTTTTTTATCGTTTCATTCAAAAGCTTGCAAAACACCCGTCATTTCGCCCCAAGCTGGGTAAAGATTAGGGTTAAGATTTCAGCTAATAAGCGGAGGTTTATCTTTACTTCTTTTTTTAAAAAATCGGTTTGGAATAAACCAAGACATGCACTTGATATACATCTATGAGACACTTCATATATCTGAATTGGCAGAAGAAAGGGAAAATATCAAACTAAAGCAAAAATTTTTGCCAGACAGCAGATGTTAGGTTCTTTAGGGTAATTCTGTATGGTTAAAACCTGCCAGTCAAAATAGAACACCATCTCAGAAATAATACGATGTAAATAAAACCTTGCAAAACACAAAAATCCGTAATATATTTAAGAATACCATCTGAAATTAAACGTAAATCTGTAATCTGTTATTTTTTTCACCACAGCTGTGTAAATATAAATATTGCTTAGTAAGGTTATCCTCACCAGCTCTTAAGATCATGTCTGTTTTATAGCCCTGGGCCTCCTTGTTCAAAACTGGCTTAAGACTTAAATACCAGATTTAACTTTAAGCCAAGTATTCAATTTTGTACTTTGTCTAAAAAAAATGTGTACCAGTATATTAAAAACTGAAAAATGGGGCCCTAGTACTAACTGAACAATGGGGCCCTGGAACAAACTATTAACTCTCAAATTCGTTATTTATCCCATTGTTTGTGACAACACATATTTTATTGAAATTCTGTTGAGGATTCGCTAAAGGGTATGGCATAAAACCAAATGAGTTCAGTAAAACGATATGTACGTACTACAAATTTAAACGGTTTCTGTTTGATAATCAGATTATACACAGCGTATTGTAAAAGAAAGGAAATTTAGATACGAAATAAACTGCATAAATCCTAAATTACATTAGCAAATATTAAAAAAATATATTAACTATATTTATTTTGGAATATAATGTATGCATAAACCAAATTCATTTCCCGAAAATGGCTTTAAATAATTCCTTTATTCCAACTGTATTAATCCACAATGAGACGTGAGATTAATGGGAAGGAAGATTTCGACCGTATAAATATATACAGATTTGTTATGTACCCTCCTTTATTGCTAGCGACTGCATTAAGTCACAGTCTGTATTATGCACATTATGTTCCTTGTAAAATTGATCTGAATTTCAAGAAAACAAGAAGAATATCACATACTATTTAATGCAAATTTAAAAACTAATAACCTAGAATATTTATGTCCGATAATTGCGAAGCAAACATTTCTCTGGATGTATCATAAGAAACTGTGAATACATTATCAGGATCAGTTGATGGCAGTTCAAAGTAGAGAGTTCTGTATAAGTGAGATCAAGTTTTACGCGTCTACTTTCCCGTCTGTTTTAATAATCATACCCACCTGGACGAAATGCAAAACAAAATGTGTGCCCGTTATAATTTGTAATATATCCATAGGATCTATATTTATCACGAAATCAATTCTGCTGAACAGTTATGAAAATCAGACTTTAAATCATGTATTGATGGAACATAAATACAATATGCGCCTTCAAACTGGCTTGTCCTATCTGTCCCGCTTGTATTCTCAAGAACAGAATAATTTTGACTGAATGATGAATCAAAGCTTCATTTATCTAAAGTTTCTTTCTGGAAAGATTTGAAAAATCAAGCATGCACTTCATAGGAAAAAAATAGACATTTATATGGAACGTTGTATAAGTTCTATTATGCATTTTGCCCAAAAAGGTTATAAATGCCGATCAAAACTATGCCGGTAAACAGAATTGCCGTGATGTTGAATTGTTTCCGATTTTACTCTATGGAAATAGAATCCAATCCCGAGCTATCCGTGTCTTATACACAGCAAAGAATTAACCGTGCAGTTTGCATGTACATTGCCCGAGGCGCTAGACAACATGTCCCGACTTGAACTATAGTTAACAAAACTAGAAGATACTCATGTACATTTTTAGTCTTTGTTAAGCAGATTTTTAAGATATTGAAAAATATGTATTTCATTCAACCTCCA
Organism: Liolophura sinensis; assembly: GCF_032854445.1. Lineage (NCBI taxonomy): Eukaryota > Metazoa > Mollusca > Polyplacophora > Chitonida > Chitonidae > Liolophura > Liolophura sinensis. The sequence continues at coordinate 65,554,928 of NC_088300.1, forward strand.
AGATGACAGATTCGATAACAGTTTTGCTATATATAGTCATAGATATCACAAATGAATAAATATGTATGCTGAAGTAATCCATATTAAGGGTACCTCAACATAATATGTACTTCTTCGAATGACTTTTGAAAATCTTACCTCCAAAGCGGAATCTCCCGATGATTGCCGATGTTCATAAATATATACATTTATCTGATTTAGCTAAATGTAACGGTTAATGCATCCATCCGCGCATTGCAATAACATGACAGGTTAAACAAATTTCCAGTACCTTCCCCAAGCATACATCTTCGTCCAAATGCCTGAAAAATAAAATGTCCCCAGCTTTTAATATTAACAGCAGCTCTGCACTCTGTGACAGATTTGTTGAGTATGTTAGAAGCACACTTGACAGGGTTACTAGAAGTGCAAAAAAAGGGCAATTGAAATCTAGGTTGGACAATTACGACTGCAGGGACGGTGCCTGTTTTTGTGACAAGGACCTGCGCGGGGTTTTCAAGTAGAGATGTGACAGAACGGAGAGCGTGGGTCTGGCAAAAGAGACTCTGGGCTGGAGGATGGTGTATTTCTGTAAAAAAATACCTTGATTTGCGTTTACTTTCCACTCTACACATGAGAAGAGACTCCGGATATATGTACACTGTCTATAAATGTGTAAAAATCATAAACATGCACACTCATCATTGCAGTGGGCATGTTAAGTAAAGCTAATAGTCAAACATGCCTTTCCCTCATTCAGTTCCAAAGGGTTGCAAGTTGTTTAATACGAAAAAAAGTAAGTATACTTAAAAAAAGGATTCAAGTAATCTTGCAGTTCATCACTCTGTTGCTCTGCAGTTTATGTGTGCTCAGCCCCAATATATCTCAACCCCTTAGCCTATATCCTTTCCTCAATTGTTTGAACAATTAATAAGTATCATATTATCAACAGTAGCATTATGAGACTAACACCACGCGGTTTGAGCTTCAACATTCATTTTCTTATCAAGACCCATTGTTCCTCTGGAACTAAAAAACTGTTTTCTGAACGTATACAGTGTTGACTGTTGTAATTCTGACACGCATTCAGGTGTCATATATCTGTATAAAAATGCCTCAGCAACAGGAGTGGGTGGCATTTTAATAGTACAGATAATACAAGATTTATTCTCTTGGGCTCTCCTGTACACACATGCTTGTAGGGAGCAAGCGCACGATGAACTACCCACAAAAAAAACCTGGCCACAAGAGACCACAAGGTCTTCCACTGTTGTCCGCAAACAAATTTCATCTTGCCAGTCCATCGGAAACATTTTTTGTATTTTCGACAAAATAAAAGTTTGATTTTTTTATTTTACACTATGTGCTGAGCAGGCAAGGTTCGCTGAGTAACCTACCATATACAGTGTAACGGTATGGCGACCAATTAGGGGAGCGCCTAAGCCTCGTGCTTGTGTGTGCAAACTGGATTTCGAGGAGAGTCACAATTTAATCTCATTCAGTCAACCCGGCCCTTCAGACTGTCAATCAGAGCTGTCACTGTCAATTACAAGACCGCCATGTGTGCCTCTTTTTAAATAAAACTGATTCCTATGCGAGCTTTTCGACACCCCGTGTTTGCCTATACCAGCTTGAGGCTGAACAGGTTCGTGTGGTGGCCGTACGCTATACATATCGTTCATTCTCCTAGCTATCTCACATACTCCCATCACACTAAGCATTAAAATAGCCTCAGATTTTATATTCCAATAACGCTCGCTTTTCTTAACCGGATTTGAGGGGATTATTTGTCAACAGAAGTATAAATAGCCACGGGCATGTTCAATACAGCTCATAAGCCCCGAGGCCATGGAATCTCGGCTTGCCTGCCTGCTGCTATGATATAGTCACGAAATTGTCGAGAACAGGTAACCTAGATCGAAACCCAAGGAATTTGGTTTATTTCAATCAAGAGGTAGTAAGACGAATTCAAGTATACAGCAAACAGATTCGTCTTAGATATTTAGTCTTATGAATGAAAGAAGGAGGATTGCTATCTCAGTGTTACACACATGAAGGTAACATGACAAACACCTTCTTGTTACGTTGACACTCGACTGACTTGAGAAATGACACGTGCGTTTATAACAGATAATTGATTGGATGATACTTTGCAACATGCTCACGGCAAGTGTGAGAATGATCTTGACGAAGCATTTTCTACTCTAAGCCATACTCATTTCATACTCAACGCACTATTCAACTACTCTAACAGAAAGACAATACTCTCTTTACCGTCACGGGCTCAGCGATCAACGTATAATCTACGCGTCGAAGCATGCATGTACAGTGTACATTACATTAGGCACATTGTCGATATACTGTGACTTTGTGACGGCGTCATGTCTGATGTCTCAAGCATGGCGCTCCAGTGAGGCAGCACTATGGATATGTCAGCATTATAGGACTGATCTGCTACAAGGAGATATCGCCGTGGATATGACCGAAGTAGCATTGAAACCCGGGCCTCTAAACCAATCCTCTAACGTCTCCAACTCACAATGCCATGCTAGTTCATTACATTTGTCCATTAGCCATAGTAATTGCATATATCATTACTATTTTCAAAACAAAAAGCAGAACTTTTACAATACAAGCCACCATACCAGTAAACCTTGAATGTGAACAGCGAAGGAAAACATCTCAACATTGGCCACTCACAAAGAGACAGAGGAAACATTTACGTGTTTTCATAAGCCTTGAAATGAAGAGTGACAATGGATTCGTGAACAATATATCTAATAAAGAAAGCTTGGAAAGTTTATGAATTTATTGGATATAGGAAGTATAAACCAATAATTTGCTACATCTTGAATCCTATAGGGAACCAAAACCTTACAGAAAAGAACAGTTTTGTCCTGGAAACAAAAAAGGAAACAAGTTTATGTCAATAGATAACAGTACAACAATGATACGCAACGGTGTGACGTTATTGGCCCATGTCTTTCAAATTTCATATTACACACTCACCCAAACGTTTGTCATTCACACAAAAATGAATATCGACATATTACACAGGCCAAAGAAAAGTTCCAGAGAATAGATGGTACCCTAACCGACATACACGTATATCGTACAGTCACAAACACAGTCAATATGTGTGTCCTTATTAATTGAAATTGGACCATTTCTGGAAAAAGTTATGTAACGTGTGTATTGAAACTATTTCACAAACAAGAAAGAGCATACTTTTTACACATCCCATGTAGAACAATACCGTGTAAACCATTGCCCACTGATGTCGATTCCCAGACATCTCTCTTTTTAAGGTTTGACTCAAACCTGTTCCCTATAACCTCGTTTTATTATAACTGCCAGAAAATGCAAAGCGTGAAAGCATTAGTTTGAACCGACGAGTCTTTTATCTGGGTTGGCATTTCGTCAATATCTGATCAATACGAGATTCTATAGACCTCCGATATCCTGCCTGTGTGAAAGTGGTCGCCTAGCCGGCAACCAAACCTACATCTGTGAGCCATCACCCTGATACATCTCCCATGGTAGACGTTTTAGTGCCGCAGGGTACGATTAAAACAACACCAGAGAGCAGGAAAATGTATATGCACCCTCTCCGTTGATATGCACTCCTGTCCTTACATGTACATGATGGGTGTCCAGAAGGTTGGAACCATATTCTAGAACCAAGCAATGGAACATTGCGGGCCATATGGACTTGAATCGTTTAATGGAACTATGTGAGAGAACCTTGTAAATGCACTGGAAGCATATGATGGATCCATCTATTAGGCGGGAGCCTTAATTTGAACAATGAAAATCGAGATTGTGTCTTAATATGCATCATTCTGATTTTCGCAACGAACACATGGGACAAAACTGTTCTCAGGAAAACAATATAGTTTAGACGATATATTATCATTTTATTACAATTCCTTATTAGTTTTGGAACTACAGCGAAGATGTTTTTTCGGAACATGTCATTCAAATTGTACAATATTATTTGCAATATTCCTGTCATGCTTGTTTCATTGAGATGTCATATCGCTTCCAACAATGTATCCCCCATATCATGAAGGTATCTCCTTGTAACAGGCTCCTCCCATGCATTTCCGATGTACTTACAGTGCCTGGAAAACCATGCCAATGATCCCAGAAAACGAAACCCCACTCCATTCACAATATACTGACACCAGTCCAACAAGCAATTATATTACTCCTCTTAACTGCTGAACGTCAAATGAGTTAGTGTCAAGGTTACCGATTTTAAATTTTTGTCATATGCTCATCACCAAAGACATTTTAATCTGAAGATGTCGAAAAACTGTATTGGTTTATGTGTATTCTAAGAGCAGGACAGGAACCAGAAATTGCAATTTTACAATTTTCTCTTGACTCTGCATTGAACCTTTGCACACTGGTGTGTAAATTTTATTAACGAATCCGCACACCTTCGACAAATAAGCCTAAAGTTTATAAGATACTAACTCAAAGAGCTCAAATGCTCCTTAACCAAAGTGTGCATGCGCAGATTAAAATTTCTTGTATTTCATTACGCATGTAACACTTTTTATGTTACACAATTAGTACACGATTATTAACAGTCGTGATAATGCTTAAACAGTTCCGTGAGAACGCATTTGGGATTATTTTGCTGAAGTTTCCATCCAGCAGACACGATAAAAAAAACGTGTCATATACATACTCCTAAAGGCCATGATCAATCGACAAGCAGGAGAGACGACAAAATGAAGTATGGTATAGTCTTCAAAACAGACGTGTAAAACTCACATAACTATATTATCAGGAAACCACAAAGACCGTTACATCACTTCTCAAAGAAGTTAACAAACTTTTCCGAGAAACAGTTAGCGCTGCATTCTTGGCCGTTATATATTGAGTTAATATAATCAGATTGCAAAGCTAATTTTAAAAAAGTTCGTCGGCCTGTAGTTGATGATTCTGTACGAAAGTCATTTTAATGTCAGCACATAATATTCAAGACATACAATGGATACTTGAAGCACTAAGTGAATGCAAAACTTCAAACCAGTCAGATATTCGTGACACGTCTACAATAAGTCATTGTGGACATTTGGCTAAAAATAAAAAAAATAAGAAATTCTTACCTGTGGTGTGACATCTGTGTTAGAATACAACGTAGAATAAAGAGTACAGATAAACAAACAACTGGATATTTGTCAAGATAGGGGCAATCTATGACGTGTTATTCACCCGTGACCGCGTATTCAGATTTCCTAGCCCTTCATAACAATGCTCAGGTACTATTGTTTTCTGTTTGAATGAGTTAGGTATGTACTTTTGGCTGGAGGTAGAGCTAGGGGTAGAGCTAGGAGTAGGCTCAGTGACCACAGGTGATTCTGGTTAGGGATCCAACAGCGGCAGGTGCGAGGGGGCACAGTCGGTAAGTATATCCACCCTGAAGTGAAGGACCACTTCAATTTCTGCCACTGACCACCAGGGTGATCTTTAAGAGGCTGTTATGACAAGATAGCATTCATTTGTTTCTCCCAAGATTGCACTGAGTGAGGACAGAAATGGCTACCCCGTGTGGTTTGACAGGCCACCTGCGGGTTCAAATCTGGCCGTATTCTTCTTTGGGAAGGAAAAGAACAATTCAAGGCATGATTTACATCAATGGAAGTTCAATGTGGTTGTCGGAACTGAAGCCACTTGCAGTGAGCAATAACCCAATCATACGACTCCATCAATACAACTTTCCATTTAGATGGGGTTAGCACGCCACATGCCTGCCCTAACACCACATAAAGCAGTATAAGATATTTGAAGGGCTTAAAACTCGCTTTAACCACTTTAAGCTACGCCCCAAAAGCCCTTCGTTGAAGTGACACACGGACCAATTTAAAACTGAACCCAATGTGCTTTCGGAAATAGTTTAATACCTGATATTGTATGGTCCAGATGTGTATAAAATGCACTATACCACAAGAATGGTTAGTCCACACAGATAACGTTAACAGATTATGAAACCACAAGAGGTTTAATCACTTTAACTTTGGATTTACACCGATAATGAAAATCTGAAATCTCTTGCAAAATATGTTTGCTCTCAGTCAGTGCGTAAGAATGATATAAGCTGTCTAATCCTTTGGCCTATCAGCTTAATTTTGGTTCTCAGTGTTAAATAAAATATGTTTTAAACAAGCGAGAAAACGGCTTTTGAGCAGTAAAGTATTTGGTTCTATACTCACGCGTGTTAAAACGCTGTCAATTCAAGAATGTCGTCATAAAGTATTAACACGTCGTGTCATCTTGATAAGGTAATTTTTCACAGTATTGCGGTGTTTTTGTGAGTTGTCCACGATACTGACTGACACTTTGAACGTTAAGGATTTTAACTCCGCCTGACTTCATGCACTAAGCTGTAACGTAAATTCTTTGTCACGCTAACACAGTTCCAAGATTACGACAATGTGCTGGACATGAGTGGCACGCTGTGCTGTTTCGAAAGTCTATTTCATACTCTTGGGAACCATGACGTGTGATACGAAGTGTCTACCATTTGATATGAAAACCATAAGAGTTGAATTCTTGAATACCGTAATAATGAAATCTGAGGTTTAGACAATAGTCGCTGTTGCGAGTGTGATATATCAATAGGCCGGGTTGTATTTGTGTGAGTTGACACACTGCGTGTTCGTGTCTTCTCCGCCTTTGTTGTATCAGCTTGCTGTGAGCAATTCTGTGAGCCAGCCTGATCATGTCTGTCAAACAGTCCTGCATGTAACCATACATTTTTAACATGCAGCAAACCTGTTACTCCAAGATGTGCTCGGGATCGATATGGATCCATTCGTCCACATCCTAGATCCACACCTTAGTAAATACTTACCTGTGCCTGAAATGTTTAGTTTCTCACACCTAAGTTTTAGCTGATTCTGTAGAAGTACCTTTCTTAATACACTTAACATCTTACTCTTTTGTTGCGTTATTATTTTTAATAATTTACGTGATGACACTTACGCGTTGCTTCATCAAAAGACTGTTAGCCTTGATGGTGCTTTAAAGTACCACCGGTCCTCATTAGGCCAAGTACACAAGTGCTCTCAGACGACATATTAGCTACGATGCTTGAAATATAAGAGCGACAATCGCAAATGAGCTTTCGTCAATGTGACGACGACAAATATTGGCACATTGCTTTCGATTGATCAAGGCTGGTGGCTTGTTGTTTTAAACTGGCAAGAGGCCTACTATTGATTTCATAATACTGTTATTGTCTGATGTCATAATGGTGACTATGTCAACATCAACATACTGCAGCTTCAATCCATAAAGGGTTAAAGACGGCAACAGTACTACATACGAGTGTACATTCTATAGCGATGCTATTTTCATGCTGCATTCAATACAATAAATTTATAGACAGAAGGCATTTATCTTCCATTAAATTCAGTTAAACAGTCAAGCCTTCATAATTTTCGTCATCTGTAGATCACAACTGAATTTCGTCGATCATGCGCACTTCTATAAGCAGTGAGGTGTTTAAGTAAAAGGGAGTCTATTCATAAGCTACGTATTGTGGTGTACATGTTTTTATTTGCCATAATCGTAGCAAATTACACTCAGGGCTGAAGGATTCGTACAATACATCGCAGTCTTTTGAAGGAACTGTTGCAATGTTATCTTGATGCACACCGCATGTAAGACGTCACGTTATAGAGAGCGTTGCGCATCCAAGCGTACTCCAGGAAGGGTATTTAATCTGACATGTCTTCTGATTCGTAGCCAGTCTTATCTTATAGGGAAATTATGGCAAAACATCTTTCTTCCCTTTTCTGTTTGTTTCTAAATGGGATTTTCTTTCAATTGCAGCACCCTAGGAGGTCGGCTTTGTCCTGTGGATTAAAATATTATAAAAGGGACAAAATAACAGAAGAGCAATATTGTTTGGCAATATTCATCATCAACTCGTAACAGACTGTCCCACTTGTTTATAAGGATAAGGATGAACTCGGTGGTTGGGGTTAAGCAAATGGTCTAGAGTAAAACAGACCCGGGCTTAAAGCTGATCAGATTCATCTGTTAAAAGACAGAGGTTGATTTCATCAGAAAAAGCCATCAATCTTAGCTCTCTTTCCACTTTCTCTTGCCAACACATTCTCTTTTCTATCAGTGTTAATGGGGGCTGTTTCATGACCAACACTGGCCGCATCTTGGCAGCATGGATAGTTTCTGACCACTATTGGCTATCGCCGTGAAGTTTGGCACGCTCCGAATTCGGGATCTAGCCGAGCCATTGTTCAAGTATTTACTGTGTAACACTGACACACGACGGTCGATTGAACAAACGTTTTAGGCTAAGAAATTTCCCAATCGGAATATTGAACGGCCCAGTAGCTGAGCCGTACCTCCTGCACGAAGCATTCTTTTAGCCTCATAATACAGCCCTGGCTACGGAAAAGATACAAGGCGAATCTGGTCGCGTCTACAAACTGTTTTCTCTTCCCTATTGATTAGCTGAAATGAAACTGGGGAAATTTACGTTTGCACAACCGTAGGGTAAAAATGAAAAAAATCTGGCGCATATTGTTTGAGACAGGAATTATTATCCGGATAGCAGTGGAATCCGTGTCTCTAAAAGAAAACGGAGAAGAATACAAATTATGGTGAAAAAGAAAAGTTACATAATGGCTCTATATTTCTCTCGCCACGCACAATAGGGTAGCATTTGTAACTGGTCTCAGGCCACGCAGTTCTAGAGCGGCATGTGGATGAGCCAGGACCGGTATTTCCCAGCTGGAAACAGACGACAGTGAGACAAAAAAACCCACCTTCTTGCCGTGCTACACGGAACATCGAGCCCCAGTTTTACTCCCTCTACCGTTTCCCCCGCCCCCTTCATCTTTTCCCATGCCAAAAAGGCCTTTCAGCGGCCGTCTTAATGCACCAGGCGCGGATATCAGGCAAATTGTCCATCGCTAACCCCATATGGACGGGAGGAACCAAGCTTCCCAACCCACTAGTCGTAATGAAATCTTGATTGGGTCTTTTCTAATGTAAATGGTGTAATGATGCATCAAATGCAATTAGGAGACACAGATTTTTTCATTTGGTGCTCAATAGAGAGCTTCCACGCAATCCCGAGTCTAGTTCGACCGTTTAATCTACATTGCCTCTCAAAGCAATGAGGAAATGCCGTCCACTGCGTCCGTATTCCACTCCGTTCTTCCAGTTCGCTAATTGTACGTAAATTGGCAGTAGACATTGGTTGTGGCACACAGGGAATTTTCTTAAATGGAAATGAATTGCGGCGTAATCTAGTTTGTGATCCTTGCCAAGTGAAGCGGACGCTCTGGAGAGTATTGCCATGCCCTCCACAGAAGAGACGCTGGGTATTACAGATGTATAGCCTGTCTATCCCGGAAGAACAATATCCTGCAAACAGGTATTATATCCGGTCGAGCATGCATGGGAACACCGCCACAACATGGCCAGTTTGCTCTCTGGTTTCCCGAACTCATTACTGTTCTTTTTCGTCCTATAGCGCAGTGCGTTCATGTGTTCATAATGCCATTAACCGAAATGAGAACCACACAGGTATGTCGCAGCAGGTCCCGTCATCTAACTCCCATCAACCGGCTATACCTGTCAGTTTTACTTATTCCCAATTTATCATACACACTGATATTTAAAAAAAAACAAAATGCACAATATGAGTCTGTTTGTCGTAATTCATAACAAGAATGGATATTTGGGAAATAATATAACCGTCAAAAGGTGCTTTATTATGGGTATTGACATATTCCTAAGACGCACCTAATATCAGAAACTGCTATGAGTTAACAATCTCAATATAACTTTATCATCATAAAGACATACCTTTAACTTGATATCACAGACTACGAAAACAATTTACATCAAATTACAGACGGTCTGTTGAACGGGGAGGCGACATATTTTTTAACCCCTTAAAATGGCTCCAGTGTGAAACAGGACCTCGAGACATTGTCACGTCAAAATTTGTAGCCCAACGCCTACTGTGTGACAATGTATCAGTTTCTTTAATGTGATATCATTGTAATGAACTGTTAAAGGAACGTTCAAAGTCATTAAAATAACGTCAGGGGGCTTTTTCCCACACCTAAACCCATGCCAATTTCCACCTTCCAAAGGGAAAAATGATGTAACTGAGACATTTATCTTTCCACCTCTGCTGCCGGGAGGAAGTGGGTTTGGATGGGGATTTGTATGGTGTCGGGTGTGGGAACAAGTCCTCGGACGCCATTTTATGAACGTTGATATATCCTCTTGCAGTACACTCGCTATATAGGATAGTGTATAAAGTCGCTGTACATGACGGATTACACTCGTTGTAGAACGCAGAGTACACATCAGAAAGATTCTTTGTTGTACGTCATGGATTATACTCGATGTAGATCGCGAGGAGTGTACATCAGGAAGTTTCTTTGTTGTACACCTCAGTTTATACTCGTTGTAAAAGGCAAAGTGTACATCAGGAAGTTTCTGTGTTGTACATCACGAATTATACTCGATAGACACCAAGATGGCAAATGTGTAAGGAATATATACACGAGCTCAGCCTTGTTGGAAACCAGAGACATTTCTAGCGATTTAAATTCTAAAAAGTCCAATATTCTTAAATCATTCAAAATCAATCAAACTCGGACGTTTCAAAGCTCAAACAGACTCGACAACATTTTTTTCTGTCGGACTTCATTTGGAAGTGTTTTGAACCTAAGCAGCAAAACAGACCTTCGTATACCAGCCGTCATCCAAAATGGACGTTCCGGGCCAAAAAGCGCAGGATCAATTTTCAAAACAACGATAAACACAAACACCGAAGAACTAAGAAAATGTGTGCAGAAAGAGAATAGAACGTATTTATACAAAGGGGGACCTGTTGAGAGATTTGAATGAAGATGGAATGGTACATGTATAGGTACAAAGTGTAGTAGATGTGAACAAAGCAGAAGAAACGACTCGGAACTCCATGACAACGTCAAACAGTGTTTCAGCGCAAAAGTAACGCAATTTAAATTCTATTTCAAATAGCTATGCATCGAAAGAACAGCGATTCTTATACACTCCTAAACATACCAAAAAATACAAATGATACGTATGTAACGCCCCCTTAAACACGAAGATATTTATACGTCCGGAAAATATGATTATTACACGTCTCTAAACATTGTGATCTTATATATACCCACTACATACAGTGATAACTTTTCAGTCTTTGAGCACAGTGGTATTTATACATTTGTAAAAACAACGATATTTATACTCCCTGAATACAATGATCCTTACGCATTCAGTCCCTATGCACTGACACAAAGTTACACTTGCTGCACTAATATTATTTGTAATTTTTACACTGTAAAAACAGAGGTACCACTACACCGTAAAAACAGTGGTACCAGTACGCCGTGAAAACAGTAATACTTATACACTCCCCTACCAACCGCAAATGCACACTAGATGCATGTACATTGTGAGACTTACAAATGCCCGAAGCCGAAAGTTGAACTGAACTTACCAAATGTGACCATTTGCCAGCTATCAGATTGTTGTCGCTGCTCTGAATTTACTTTCTATGTTGTGCGTCTGTAATTATATTCTCATCCTAAACGGTGTGTTTTATTAATAAAACAGGACAATCTTGTGCTTTTTCGTAAAATTTAAATCAAAGCCATAATAAACAAGCAGGTTTTCCACTTGAAAATTTCTTAATGAAGTAGATGGAAGTTGTTGATATTGAAATATGCGCTTTGATTGCAACTGTTCATATATCCAACGCGAAGAGCTAATTCAAGACGATGAAATACAGCCCATAGGTTTATTTATGATTTCTCTCGTGGCATATGCCATACGAATATACCGCATTAATGATCACAATTACCTATGCACTTATACATGTAATACAATAGCTCCTCCGATGCATTATAAAGCAGAAAGTCTTCAGAATGTACCTGCAAAAAAGGTAACCATTAACATGATTAGTGTTGGACTTGAATCCAGTAAACCATGTTGCATAGACGGGAGAAAATGTACAATAATTTCAAGAGATTTTAGGAAATAGTTCAGTACACAGGGGAGACAACTTGTACAACCCAATTCAGGCGGTGATGATCCATCAAGATCTCCTAATTTTTTCAGTAAATAGAATACTAAAACACAATGTCAAGTATAAAATCAGTGCTCACACTGAATAATTTGGAAAACCGCCAATGTTACCCAAACGTTAGCCAGCGTTAGCCAGTTTCAGATGTCGTCCATTGTATTTAGACACCTTCAGATCAATCCTTAACCAATAACCACTGAGATTATAACGCAAGTCACTGCAGTCTTTGTACACATTTTTGTAAGCTAACGCTAATTTCGCAAACATGGTTAATTAGTTTGGTTGTCTTTTTAAGCCAAATATAAAATTAGGGTGACTTTCTTGTAAATCTAAATTGTATCAGAATAAGTCACACTTAAAGAATTTTAAACAGTTTATAGAATTCATGATTTATTTATTTATTTATTTGTATTATTACTTTTTATAGGTGCAGATTATAGCTCTTTAGATCAGTACACGACTGATAGTTAATTCTACACATCAAAAAGTATGCACTCACCTAATGAATCTGGTAATAGTATTATTATATTCCAACCCACGACGATGACCACCAACTTTTATGGCATGCAGATTCCATTGTCACAAATATGAGAGTTAGCTACTGAGAAAATTGACGAAAAAATGTTTTTAAACGAATATATTGAAAATAAAAGCAAAGTGAGAGTCAAGTGCATATATCTTAGATATAGCGTACTGATGTCCTTGCTGGTATATATAATGTACAACACAAAGACTAAATTTCTATATACATTTAATACACCGTAATACCCAGTCTGTAATAATAAGTGTATTAAGAGCTAAAAATCTAAGTAAAACAGCTTTAAAAAACCTGCACTTAAAGAATATTAATAATAATGGAAATATTTCCGTTTATACAATAGGTTTCCTCTAGTAATTTAAAGTTTTGGACATTTTTCTAATTATTTTCCAGTTTCACTGTCACATCCGTTTTGCGTAGCGATGACGACTTCCATTTCTTTGTGCATAATGTTCAGTAAGGCGAACTAGTTGGATATTAAAAATATACTATATGTTTTTATAATGTGTCTTTCAATTTGGATCCCAAAAACCGCCTCGGGTGATACTAAAAAGGCAGGAGGCCGTTTCCCGTGGCTGGGTTCATTTCGCACGTTCTCGCCAGCGTGTTTTGTGCACAGACGACAATTTCCTCGTAATATCTTTGAAAGGTCTTACAAAAGGCCGCCATTTGTCAATTTCGTCATTTTTTTCTCGTCATGAATATTGGGAAGCTGTCAAACGGAGCACAATAACTCTGAAGAAATTAACTCTTAACGCGGTTATTTGACGGTGGGAGGAATTCCCGGTTTGGCAGGGAGGGGGAGTTGAGTGACAGGCCGACGAAAAGCCCCACTGACCCCTAATATCGCCGTGTTAACCACGAAAACAACCAGACATTTCATGTTGCAATATCAGCGGAATATAGCTTTATAAAACACATGTGTGCAATCTTCTACCCTGATTAGGAAAGCTGTACTTCCTTACACAGAATTAAGTCAATTTTCCTTACATATACACATATTTTTCTTGTGATCGTTACACATGTTTAAATATCGTTTTGGATTTTATATATATGGAATCATTTATCTGATAATTATAAAAAATTAATTTCTCGGTGCTAACTTTGATGTATATATTTTGGATGTTCCAAATAATTTTTCATAAGGTACATTAATCGATAATACTGGACTATACTTATAGAAGACGTTTCTTTAAAAAATGAAAAACAATATCATGTTGCGTGCGTGCATGTGTGGTATAAATTCAATTTGGGAAATATTTCTTTTTCAAAAGCAATAAAATTTTCCTATCTCACTGTTTAACATTTGAAAATTTTCAGATTATTGTTGTTTTAAACTTTTTTTTGTAATGAAATATGGAGGATTTGCAAAAAGGACCATACCCCTTAGTTATGAGCATATCTTTTTTTTCATCAGATGAGGACCTGATTTTCCATGCAATGGATACTTTTTCACGAGAAAGACAATAATCAAAGGAAAAACTGGTGAAAGCGTCTCGATATTTATGATTATTATTATTATTATTATTATTATTATTATTAATATTATTATGACTGAATAAGACCTCCTTGCAGCTGAAAACTGAAGAAGGCGAGCGCTGGTGAAGAGTTCTAGATTTATCTAATTAGTGTTTTACGCCGTACTCTAAAATATTTCACCTACACGACGACGACAAGAATTCTAGACCCAGGCGGTCAATATAATCATACACATGTTTTCTCTATGGATTTCCTCTATGCCCACGATATGTAAGTACATTAGCACCTATTACGATGTAAACTGTTGCTTCGCAACGGCTATGGGATTATAGTTTGAGTCTATAGTTTTTTGACGCATGAATTCTTGATGCTCATACAAGCGACGAACAAAATGTATCTTGCATTTTTGAATTATTTTCACTTTTTTTCTCTTTGAAAATCATTTATAAACCAGATGAAATTGAAAAACTGAATTCACAAATTGAATTGCTTGAAATCTCATGATTTTTTTACATCTAACCATGTATACCGCAGACAATACATGTGTATATACTCAACACGTGTACATTGATCGAAGCTATTCGAACTTTTCTTTGAAAGCCGCATGTGATTGGCCGCAAAAGAAAGACAAGCTTTACTGGCAAACCAATCGGAAGTGTCACTTTAGTCTTTCATCAAGCCTCGCCCTATCTCGTTTAAGACTCGCACCAGTTAATGTCAGAAGCAAATCCCGCTGTTTCGTCATCCATTCTGTGACTATTGCCACTCCAGCTCTCGGAATCATTGGTAAACATTCGCACATAGTAATCCTTCTCGTCTAGTGTTTGACAAGCTCATTCGGCAAGGGAAATTCAACCGCCACGTCTCCCGAATCTACCTCATCCGTCGATGAGTTACTTCTATGAATTTTGCTCGTTTGACATCCAAATTATCCCTAAACCAACAGCCAAACTCTCGAAATTTATATTTCGTCCACTTCATTTCGGACCTTTCCTCCTCTTTATCGCTGTGGCATTCACAGAAATTTGGATTCGCCAACTTTTGACGAAATAATCCTGGTTGTGTTTAAGATGATAAAATTTACGGCGTTGAGTTTGGAAGTACTTGGCGCCGGGTGACGTGTGTTTAACCAGGTTGTTCAACTCAATGCTCGATCAGCCGCAGGCCTCTTCTTGCAAGTCCAACGTTTGAGTCAACAAAACTCACTAAAGTCCTGCACCAAAAGTGCCCATCAACGCCACGCGGTACGAGAGCGATTTTCACACTTTTACAACAAAAACCCCAACAAAGTCTGGCTCTCGTGAAGATATCTACTGAAGACGTTGACAAAAAAGTAATTGGAGATTTCGTTAGCCCCTAAATCTGAACTTTTGCCAGGGCTTGTTGAAAAGCAGTTCAGAAGGCAATCGTCTTTAGTGGGTCACGTGCTATATCTTGTTGTGAGTCACGTTTGCGGACAACACAGTCGAGGATATAATTTAAATTGAATAATCTTCCAATTAATGTATCTTCCAAAACTTGTCTTGCAAAGAAAGTTTTGCAAGATCTTATAGGAGAAATTGGGTAAAAACATTCGCATAAGAAATAACAAGAAAATAAAGTAAAATTATGAACCCATGCAAGATCTTAAAACAAAATTTTGAACGATAATAGTTTTAGAGCTCTATCATTGTCTAAAGAAAGAAAACAGGAAAATTTACTAACAAAGCTTTAACTAGATAACAAATTTTACTCACTGAAAATCCGATAAAATATAAAATAGCACAATTCATTAATGAAGTAAATTGTTGAATTTAATTATGCAATTAACGCGCCACTATTGCTCCATTGCGAATGTTTTTTTTACCAGTATTAAGGTAGTGTAAAAAGTTTTCAACTCACATAAACTGACAAACGCGAATGATTAGGTACAATTATGCTCTTCATACGGGAATAATTTTAAAATCATTTACCATCCAACATCACAGCTGCTTTGGGATCAATCCGCCTTTTATTCCCCTAATCTTGACATTTATAATTATACTTATTATACAGTTAACCACTTTCAAACTACGTGTCGATTTGTCAATAATTTTTACCGTGCAAATATTAATAATAACACAGCGCAAGTATTATGAGTGTAGGTCACCTCAACATTTACTCATAGTGTTACAGAAGATTCTGTCATAATGTTATAACATCTCTATCCGTTTTATTTCATGGTTATATTTCAACATTTTAAGACAAATAAATTAGCCAAAATGAAACTATGTGAGTTTGTAACAATTGCTCTTGTCAGTCATGTAAAAGTTACAAAACAACCCTACGGCATGTATCATATATAAATACTTATCGAATAATTGTGTTTCAGTGTGTGTGACAATTTATTGGTTCAAATCCTAAATTGTCTTGATTACAAACGCTTTCAGCCTTACGTGTTAATGTCAAAATGAATGTAGCGCAGCCTAGTAAGCAAAATAAATAGCACAGGATCAGTTAATGACACACTGTTAACTGATTTATAGCTTTATTCGCGACTTGCACCATTTGAATAGAATCGAATGACAGTTCACACTTCGTTGAATTCTGACAAATCAGTACGACATATTGTACTGAACGACGTTTATATGTTTCAGAGCCGTGTCTATAATTCCGCGTAATCTGGAGGGGAAATGGGTGCAGCTACATACATACGACGTTGAAAGACTTACGTGCGTATGTTTTTACGACCGGTTGTAAGGGCCACTGAGATACATTCGATTCATGGTTAGTACTATTGATGGCTGGATGCCTGTTTTGCGACTAGGAAGCCAAATGCAATGCTTCTCACAGCTTGACACTATAGCCTAGATTAATACTGTATTAATATGTGCATTTTTTTTGGGGGGGGGGGGCGGGATTTTGAGCTTAGGAATTTGATCTTGTCACTGTTACTGTGTGGCGTGGATTTCTCGACGGACGATTGCTATACTTGCAGTTTCTCGATGCACAGATTTAGCATTGTTTAAATATTACTATCAAAGTATAAAAGTCAATAATATATTTATGAAAACCTGTATTACACGCCATAGTTTATTTCAGAAGCGTGGAAGTATATGGGTAGAATGCCTGGGTTAATATCAAGCCCCGTAGTAAGAGATAACCGTGTAATTATGAGAAATATTTTCATCTATTTTCTCGCCCTTCCTCTGCTGTATACATTCATCAGTCATCGTAAAGGTTTAATCGAGTGACTTCTCACTTGTTTCCTTGAGTCCCCTTTCAGTAAATGAGTGACAATTCTCACCGAAACTTCGCCATGCCCTGAGGTACTGGTTTCAAGGGGCTATCACACACTCTCCATAGCCAATATGTTCTCGTTGGCGTGTGAAGTGCGCTGGAGAGAGGAAATCTCTACCGATGTTATATGGTAGGTGTAGATGACCCCCAACAACTCTCCACGCCCTACTCAGGTCTCTCCCCTTAGCGTCTGCACTCTCCAGCTCGGTCGACTGGAAGCGCCAACATGGCCGCAGGCGAGCCAACTCGAAAAAGTCAAGAAGAGCAGACGACAACTCCAAATGACGTCCAAGGACACTTTTCGCGCCAAATTAAGGCCATTACAACATATACAGTAAAGAGGGTGAATGGGAGACTTGGGATAGCGCTTTGATCTAACCACTGGCTCGATTCTTTACTGCATTCAAGAAGGCCAGCGACAATACTGTGGTAACCAATCATACAATGCTGCGCCTAGAAAGGTAACATGGGACAAAAATTGTCCTGAAGAATCTAAGAAATATGCTTAACAACCATATTAATCCCACGAATTCCTTTTTGACTTCAGGTAAAATTTAAAACTTAATCAAGATGTTCACCTTTTCCAGTTTTTTATTGATTGATGAGTACTTGGTTAACGTCGTTCTGAAGATTTTTTTTATACTTTTATTATGACGGTCAGGACTATATCATTAAAGGGATAACTCATGCGATCTTTTATTATATTAGTTCAATTCAACAGCAAGTTTTGTTCTTTTAATTCGCTTTATTTTCTCCACCGAGTCGTTATATTCCATGTTTCTAGAATATTTACAGATCCCAGACCTTCAATAAATCACTGGCAATTCATGGTTGCGTTGTACATGGTTCTTCTTACAATATATCGATCTTATCTGTAAAATTCGATTTCCTGCAGATGTGTGTATAATTAAGATGCACAATACTCGTAATAAAATTCAAGTTAAATAAACGTAGCACAAATAATTTGGTTGAAATATTATTAAGAACAGATTATTAAGATATTATTAAGAAGTATTATTAAGAAAAAAGAGATCACAGCCAAATCGCATACCAAGAATATGCGATTTGTGGCCTATAATTAAATAAATGTAAATTTCCACAATTTTATGTGAAACATACTGAGATTCAGTTATGTTCAGCTGCATGTTTAAAAAAAAAGGAGAAAGATATAGCGCTATATTTATTCTTATCAAACTGAAAGAAGTAAAAAGAGATAATGAAAAATTGCATGAATTTTTTTTAAAGATTAAACTGAATTTTATTACCACCGTAATATGATTTTATAATATATTGTAAATTTCTGCACGCATGCACCTATCTTCAAAACCAGGAAAGCCATGTTTACAAATAAAATGTAGATCTCGTATTATATATGTCTACAAAAAACACAAAATATATAAATTTGTGATTGTGGATGCTTTAAAGAACAATTTTTGCGACCTTGTATTTTAACTAAGAAATATGAAATGAGTGAATCTTGATATTAATAACATGTATTTGTTATATAATCACATTAACGTGTTAAAGTACGATCAAAAATACCAATGATATATAAATGTGAATTCCTGAGCGTCTGAACTATAATGAATAGTATAATACATTAAACAAAATAGAACATTAATGAGGATAAGAACTGACAGCTGATATAATCGTTAAATTGATTTTTTTAACAACCTTTGCTGGGGGTGGGCTAAGTTACATCACTGATCAGACTTTAATTTAATAAAAGAAAATACCACTTCTATGCATATGTGTGCGTACCTACGGTGTAAATCTTTACGAACCTGAACTACATTGCATAACGTAACCATAGCGACGTATGTATGAATTATACACCTCGATGAAAGAAACTGAGTATGAATTATACACCTCGAAGACGGAAACTGAGCATGAATTATACACCTCAAAGAAGAAAACTGAAAATAGTGTTAGTATACCTCGATCATTCACATCTACTCAATTTTCCACATTAAAAAATCTTGTTCAAAGAACCGTAAATAAACGCTTTTTCACCGTCATTGTTGCGTTTGAATCTTTACATGCAGCTAATAGCAGCTAATCTAAAGTGATTCCTCTCTATACGTGTAGTCTGATATCATCGCTCTCTCTCTGTGCTACATCTTGTGTCGCCACTACGGTTATACTCCCCAGGTAAATGACTCCCAGCTGGGCGCTATTCTCCAGCCTGTGTGGTTAATCGTATCATCAGCTTCACACTGTACTATATACCCGAGCGATACCGGTGAGCTGCCGTTCATATTATGCCTCTTTATGTGGACTGGCACCACGACGGAGAGCGTTACAAAAGCTAGCTTACCTGACTGCAATTACACGGCTCCGGCATCAACACCTCAATAGAATCAACCTGCTAATGTGCAAAAACCGTTTACTTTCCAGTCGTGTACAAGCTGGCATTCACGACTGATTGGTGTATTCGTCTCTTGGGAGACATATTAGTCGGGTTTTTGTGGCAAATGTAAAGCCGTCTTTCACATAATTGTACATTTAAAGCGAACGATCAGAAAAGAGGATGTGTAGAAAGAGCTGTAAGCTTGATTGACATTAACAGCAAGGCGTGTATGAGCGCATGATGCCCATACAGCACGGGCACAGCGCGAGAAAATGAGGGATAATGCTTGGCAGAGCTTTCCATCCAAAATGCCGTCATCTTTCTTAACTCTGTTACAAGTAAACTTGGGATTAGTGTGAAGTGTTTCTATATATAATCGATTAATTTATTGTAATATCATGTGTTATAGCCAATTAAAATTTTAAAACATCGTAACATTAACACACTGTTTTGCGAGTTTGCGAGTTTGCGTCATAGACCTCGTATAAGGAAGCAAAATCTCAGACGCTAAAACTCTTTTACGTAAAACGACGTAAATTTGAATTCACCCGAGTGTTCTCAATGGCTACATGTGTATCCTGTACCTTTTATTAATACTTCACGAGGTTTGCCAGGTATACTTGGTGACATGTAAAGATTTCTCCAAGTCATTCTACCTACAAACGTTTAACCATCGTCCTCTGCAGACGAAAGATCTGTAAATACAGGGTAGAGCATGTAGCAAATTGATAAATGAAATGAAATTAAAGATTTTAGAGACGAGCTTCTAAATGCTTCGTAATTAACGGGATATGACCAGTAAGTTAGAGATTTTAGAGACGCGCTTCTAAATTCTTCGTAATTAACGGGATATGACCAGTAAATAATTGGAGAATGGGCTGAATTACACACAGAGCCTGCAAACTACATTCACCAAAAAATGTTAATATTTTCCTCTGGACCAAGAACAAAAAAAAGATAATCAAATGGGCATGTATTTAACGCGTAAATGAAGACAAGTAACGGTTTAAAGATGACAGAATGAAAGTCTTAGCTAAAAGAAATGACCAAGCAGTATAGACAGATTTTTTTTCAAAACTTTTTGAAACTAAAATGAACCCATCATCGATATATGGAAACTCTAAAACAACTTAAATTGGAGAAAACGTGTTTAAATTCAGTTTTCAGTTCAAGACATACAGCTTAACAGTATTACGAACTGGCAACAAACAGTAATACCTTCAGCATTAGTCAGAAAATATCGCGGAAATATCACAATTTGAAATATTGAATTTTTAAAGCAAAATGTTCCACTAATTGAGAAAAAAGTTACAATGATATACGTAAACGTAGAGAGAAGAATAAGAACACATATGGCGCTGATGGTTGTGCCTTATAAGGTATCACCATGGCAAAGAAGATAATTCAGCATTGCATACTGGTGACTAGAGTGCGGTATTTGGTACAGCCATAAGAAGAGAGTTGAACCATATAGCAGACGACAGTGTGGTATTTGGGACCAGCATTAGAAGGCATTTGGTATCATCGTAAAGATATAGTTCAGCCATACAGCAGGCAATTGTGTGGTATTTGATAGCGCCATAAGAAATGGTTTCAACCATACCACTGACGACAGAGTGGTATTTGATATCACCATAAGAAGACAGTTCAACCACACCACTGACGACAGTGTTGTATTTGGGACCACCATAAGAAGAGCGTTCAGCTATGCTGGTGACGACAGTGTGGTATTTGGTATCACCATAAGAAGAATGTTCAACCATATCGCTGACGACAGTGTGATATTCGGTATCACCTTAGGAGGGCAATTCAACCAGAGCGCTGAAGACAATTTGCTTTTGTTACCACCATAAGCAGTGTAGTAAATGTATTTGTTAGATTACAGTACATGTGGTATAGAGGCTAGAGCCGTCACTACGGCAGAAATACTCCCTGTGAGTAAAACGACATTCTGAGCAACATTCCCAAAGAACTCTTTCATTCATAAAAGTCGAACTCAGATTCTCTTTAAAAGTGTATTGAACAAATGTACTTGAAGGTCAAAACAGCAAACGGTCGGCTTCTTTGATGTTATATAGACAAACGGGGCGTATCTGATGCGAAAAACCTACTGTAAATTTATTCAAATTTAACATGTCTATAGGAACAGATAAATTACAATGCACAATTTCATAAAAGTTGTCCAAATTTTTATTCCTTGAACAAATGATTACATTACTTTTTGAAAAGAGTTGTCAGGCAGATAATTGTCTCTGGTTTCCAACTGATAGCACTAACGAAGGATGAAATATTTCGATTCATTTCGCCAAACCTTTTCAGACTTTATTTAAATGGTTTGCCTTTAGCAAACTACTGAATATGTCCCAATTGCTAATTCTCTTTCTAAAGAAATGTTTGTTGTCTTTAGGCTGTTAATACCGGTATACAGTCATCATTCTCAGCGGATGGCGCTCAAGTGGAAAAAAGGCTGTATATAACATCCATGGACGTGAACAAAAATATGTTTGTTTTCTAAACCTAAAGAAGAATTGAACAATTTGGTGAAGAGATTTCTTTTCCTCCCTATACATTTGCTCTGAGACCTCGGGCCTGACGATCCACCACTGCTTAATTATTGACCAAGTGGACGGATTTGGAATCAATTAATATTGCTTCAAATCGCTTAGCATTTGGACAACAGTGATTTAAAAGAGTCTATTTCATTAGATTTAAAGGTATTTTTCCTGCTCTTCCAGCTAATATCTTTTAGAGGTATCAAAGGGCGTCCAAAAATCTCCACACAAACGTGTCATTAAATGCATTTTTTTTCATCGAGATCTTGAAGAGGATTTTGAACAAGACTAAGTCGGATATTGGATCACACGGCCGAGTGAAGCCAGTCCAACGGACAACTTAAGTAAATAATCTTCTCCGTCACCTTTCCCCCAGGGCAAATATGTATCCGGCATAAATTGAGGAATAGTGACAAAACTCAAGTCTCTTGACATGGAAAGAAATTAACTTTCCTAAGCGCACTGAGAGAAAATTGTTCTTTACAGGTCGCTTCGGAAATTGCCCTCACATGGGTAAATATATTAGCTATTCCGCAACGGCATATTAAAACAGGAGAGTTTTCATGCCATTCGACTATACACCAGCTTAACAAAACCAGTCTACAAGAGTCTGTGATAATGAATTCACTTGATCTTCTATTAGAATGTGGCAAAAACTTCTCGGTTTTATGTTGGATTACATAAAATATATCAAACGAATCCCTGAATTGAAGGAATATAATGTAATATTTTAAGGGAAGAAAGAATTAGGAAAAGTAGAAAAGGGAGACAAAAAAATTATTATAAAATGGGATCAAAAACATGTTTGAGTGAAATGCTCTCCGATATATAGTAGACATACAGATTCCTGACAGGCTGTATATATATAAGACTGTTAAAAGCCTACAAATTGCTTGTAATCTTATTTTTCATAAATGAAATATTCCTATTTCGCTAATGGAAAACAGAATTAATATTTTCTCTCACTCAGTGTAAGTGAGGGTAATGTAATACAATAAATTCCAATATAGTATAACTTGCCATTCCAAGGACATTGCAAGACTATGAACGATTGGACAACTTGGTGATGGAGTCTATATCTCATGTGCAAACACGTTTCCCAAGAGGATAAATGGCTCTTTTCTTTCTCTTTGCTACGACTACTAATCAGGCATATGGTCATATGTCAATTCTGGGACAGTTTCCATGACCAATAACACCTAGATATGGATACAGATCTCACGGGGACTAAATAGCCATCCATGGATAAACCATTTTTATAACAAAAAGTGTTAGTGATATTTAGTGGACATTTGAAAATGGCCCATTGTTCATGGCTTTTGTTACGCCATTCTGCGAATTCATTGCTGCGTGGCCTTTAGGGAACTGAATAGCATATCTCTAATTCTAAATAAAGTGAAGAGCCCATGGCAGGCCATACTGGGCTCTTTTGTTTTGGAAGCGTGGATTGTCTATTTCGCACAAATGTTCGTGGCTTAATGCTAACAATACTTTTATGCTTTAACAATACGTCATCTGGCCGCGTTGAAGAGGGGTCCACTTCGCTGAGCTATTCGGACATGGAGTGGAGAGAGGCGTCGGAGACATTGACACGCCTGTTCAACGATGACGACCTATTATCAACCGTGCATTGTTCATACCTGGAGTTTTTATTATTGATTGCATAAAATTGCTTACCCCTTTGATCTTACTGTCTACAGTATCCGAAGAATGGCGGATTGATTTCCTATTCCATGCTTTCTCGAAACGAGTATTGAATATTTAAATGGCAGAGATTTTTTGCGTACTCTTGAAGTGGAATGAAAGTTCTAGGTAGAACCGAAATGTGACAAGCAACTAAGGTTGGAGAGCATCGAAACAACGTCATGTGAAATTGAGTTATTGTCTTTATGGAAACCTTTATGAAGCGATATTCGAACGTACATTTTTTTTTTGTAACAAAGAGAAGAATGTTATCAAAATAGAGTGGTTTTGCAAAATAACAAGGCACAATGCCGTCAAATTACTATGAAACTGCAAAATGAAGTAATATTACATGTAGTTATGACTTCACGGATTCATACTTATAAAGAAGATAAATAAATAATTTATTTTCCATAAACTTTCGTTAACATTTGGGGCATAATTTAATATCATGGCAATAAAAAGGAGTCAAACGAGAAAAAACTTTTCGTAAATTAATAGGCTACCAAGAGAGCTATCTACACACGAATAATACTATGAAAAGAAAAGGCAGTGGAAGGGTTAGCAAAAATGAAACCATGTACGCCTACAGGGAACTGCAGAAATAGTGAGAGACGGAATTTTAAATAGCTAGATTTGCGTAGAAAATGAATATTAAGAATTAAAACTAAAAACCGTTTGATTATGTCTCTTCCACCTATGGACAGTAGGATATCTCCCAGCTGTGCAGAATTCAGAAAATCGTGTACCTGGATACCAGCAATATGGGCATCTATAGATAAAGCAGGCAGTGTACTTCTCCCAGCTATCCTGGCATCTAAAATGACAGTGTAGCTTCCAGCTCCCTATGTAAACAAGTGCATTTCACTGTTGTTTTGTAATGTGCAGAAATCAAGGTATCTTCCAGGTGTAAAAACACCTACGGAACACAGCGCGTTCCTTTTATATCCAGGCACTCTAGTTACAAAATGGCATATCTCCTTGTCATCTGGAAACTTTCCACAGAAAACAGAATATATCCCACGCACCTGAATGGGCGTCTGTACGAAAACACAGCTGATCTATACGGGCTATCTTTGGTCCATATAGAAAGTAGTGTATCTCATAGGAATTTTAACACCAAAACAGCGCTGCTTTCGTCTACCGGGGCCCGTCTGTATTGAAAGCACCACATCTGTGCACCTAAGAAAAGAATCCTCGCTTCCCGGTTTTCGGGCACCTATAAAGAAAAGTAGACATCACTAAGGCATATATGGGCATATATCTGTACTGAAAACAATTCATCTACCAGACATCCAAGCATCTATAGAAAACAGTGTATCTCTCAATTCTTCGCACTTTTACACACCTGAGAAAATATTTCATCTACACTACATATTTGTGTTCGAATATGACATATTTGTAGACATTTCCCCAAAAAGGCTAGCAAGAACGATAATATTTTAATCTGCCCCGTAATTCACGACAAATGGTGTAACTTTGATCTTTTGCTGCATTCACGGGATATTGTTGTCCAGATTCCGATTGGTCTTATACAGTTCAGAGGCAGATTCCACAAAAACAATTCTGATTTATGGTTAGACAAAATTTGAAATACATTTTATTTACGGCTTCAGAAATTAGAATTTTGTCCACCTCATTAATGTTCTCTTAAGACCTCCGTCGTATGAGGAAAATTCTTTGGTATTCCGTTCAACACTAATCAGTTACCAATCAATTTTTTCGTTCACTTCGCGCGTCATTGCAGTCACGTTCGAATCTTAGCGCTGCTTCATTAAAATGTATGAAGTCTTTTTTCATATATATTTCATATATTACAAAATAACGTTATCAATGAATCAATTTATTAATGAATTAATAAAGTATATACATTAATTCTGTCAGTTGCGTGTAAATCTACCTATGTGAGGATATGTCATATAATGATCGAAATGCTATACATGTATATGAAATGTTCATCGATCACAGGACAAGGCGCATCTTAATATAGAGAGAGGCAAATCTGACCACAAAATAACCGTCGGCTAATAAGGTTGTAAGTTCAAATCCATCTGTCTCTGAGTCAGTTACGGTTTAGCGTCATGCAGAACGTGCGTTTTAAAGTTTTTATTGGCGAATACATTTATACGTTGATTTTATTTAACGTCGCAATGAATAATTTTGGCCAGTAATTTATGGTGTGACAAAATCGGAGTCTCGGCGTCTTTGACGTGACGTCTTTGGTCATGAGTCGATTGATGCTACTGCAAAAATGTTGTCTTATAAATAACACTCTGTTTGGGACAAAAACAAAACCAGCTTTTACATGCTTCATTGCAGTATATGAACCCTTTTCTTGTCGATGTATATAAATTTGGCTCAAAAACTACGGTGTCCACTGGATCATTAATCTTAGGCGTAATGGCTGGACAGACTAAAAACATTTTGTTAATTACAACTCTAATAAATAAAATACAATTTATTGATAAGAATGAAAATAGTTAATCACATATATTATCACGATTTCATAAAGGATGATGCATACATGTAGGCCATGTTATTCTATCACAGGTTTAACCGCGGAATTTTCAAGTTAAAAAAATGTGGATTATAACTCATTTAAAAAATCCATACGCATTGTCCAAACAAAGAGAACATCAGTTGAGTACTACTTATTGTTAAAATATACATGCATGTTTCACGTTATTTACAGTGGATACAGTCAATGCCTTCAATGTTTATACACCTAAACATTTTCACTTTTTTGACAATAAAACAACATCTATTTATCAAATATTACATTCAGTTTCGGAATAGTTTTCTTGACAGTTATGTTGCATTAAGAGGTTGACCCTGCATGCTGCATACAACAATTGCTTTTACATAAACCCCCATTCCACAAACAAACGAGACATGACAAATCCTGCTACAAAAAGAGAATCATTAACAATCAAAAAGATGTGTGACTTTTGTAATTTAAGACAATTTTTCATTATTCCAACTGGGATATAACTGTTTTTATGCGCTGTAGGCAGATTATCTAGCGGGTGCGCTGAAAAGGGCGCCATTCCCCACTGCTTTTTGACCACACCACCCTTTGGTGTTAAACGCCAGTTAATTATACAAATTGGTTGAATCAGGGAAAATATAAACGAAAAATCACTCCGCCCATTGATAAATGTTGCTCGCAAAGCTGCTTATCGGTTTTGATGCGGCACAAGCCTAATTATTGTAATTGGCCAGTCCGTGCTTCCACACAAAACCACATTATCGGCAGATCGCCGCTCGCTGTCAGATTAACTAGAGCATGCTGGGTAAATTTCCAGTCAAGCCTTGCTTTTGTCATTGTATCGGTATTGACAACGTTTTTCCCTTGTCGCTGGGTTTTCTCCGCTGGCGCTTTCCGTGAAAAGAAGATTCAGTTTGGAGACAAGAAAGATTTAATGCTCTTGTCAGTTCTTTTTTGTATTTTTAATGTTCGCATATGTCTTTCCTCAATAAATTGATTGACATTATTTGGCCGAGCCTTTGATCCGTCAAAGTTTTCACACCTGGGGATGCAGCTGAAATAACACGACTTTGGAAGAGTTGTTTATAGAGCTCTTAACGCATTCATGTTGATATGAAAACCTGACGCACTATATATTTTTTGCTGAGCATTTAATGCTAAAATCTGATCTTTACAATTCTCATTAATAAGCCACGAACAGATGATGGCCTTAAAAGTACAACACCCTCCAAGATAAGCAACTGAAGCTAATAGGTAAAACATTTATATATATTCACCCAAGACGTAATAAATCAAACAATGAAATGTAATCATTGCTTTCTCATTTAGCTATTAACAGGAGTGTATTAAGTTTCTTTTTCAGATATCGTTCTTCATGAATAAACAGGGTCTGCCAGGAACCTGCCAATAATTGTGGGTTGCCATAATGCTGGTGGTGGGCCTCCTCAGGGATGCTTTGGCTTCCTTCCACCGTAATGCTGGCTGTGGCTTTCCCCTGTTTCCTCCCACCATAATGCAGGGCGTGGGTTTCCCCAATGGTTTCCACGGCCTCTTCCCACCATATAATGCTGGGCGTGGGTTTCCCCAAGGGTCTCCACGGTTTCCTCCAACCATAGTGCTGGGCGTGAGTTTCACCCGGGTTTCCCGGTTTGTTAACACCATAATGCTGGTCGTCGTGAGATAAATGAATATTCTTGAGCACGGCGTAAAACACCAATAAATAAATAAATTAATGAACAAACATTTTTTATAATTAAGCTTTTTCCTAATCAGGAATAATAATTAACGCCATAAACATGGATGCTTACGCCACCCTAAGCAGCCAAGTCATACACGGTGACAAAAACCTTTTGCCAAAGGTTTGATGATTGAAGCACCTCGTCATTTTAGCTAGAAAACCAGGAACATTGTAATTTTGTAATACTTTAGTGCTTCGTATGTAATATATTTATTCATAACCACAAAATAGAATATACATGTCCAGGCAATTGCTGGCATCATTTGGAATTTCTCCTTTAAACGGTCGGGATAGTTCTGAACCCTTTCTTCATTACAGAACCTGAACCTGTCAGTGTATATCAATAATTATTAAATGGGACCGAACAGGTGATACTCATTCTAGTATCTTATAATATAAGACTCACAACAAAGAGGGTAAAACCAAAGCAACGACGACAATGTGATAACTGGCAAATGATCACACGTAACACACGTATATTGGCCAATATTGTAAGCCGTGGAAATATCATTGTATAACATAATTTCTTAGCTAAAAAGTATCAGAGATTCGTAAAAGGGAAAGGGTTCATACAGATATACAGTATACATGTGCATGTAATGTAAGGGAGAATGAATCAAATCTACTCAAATATTATCCAGACGGGGAATCAAAAAAAATTTGGTCACAATAGTCCATCATGGAATTACAAGCATGGAACTAAACAAGCTTGGAGATAAGTTTAAAACTCATAGGAAGAAGTAACTAGAAGAGATAATTATTTGTGTGTATTCGTCAGCTATTCCGCTAATATATACATGTACACAACTTGATACAGCTCAAGTTTAAGTAGGCCCTACCGTACTCACATGGCCTCTTATAGCTGGGTGCTTAATTACTTTTTTAGTTCCCGTAAATAAAAGAATCTACCAGATAACATTTAGATAAAACTTACCACTGGAAACTTGCTCTCTGGAATGTATATGTATGTGTCCTAATATATGCCGACCCTGGTAAATCTATGAAGAAACAGATATTATTGGGGATATGGGTGGAAATGGCCAGTCGCTGCAGGGCAGAACGCCTCGGCAGAATTTTGGCTGAATTTTACCTTGCCAAGACGGAATAAAACTGCACAGCAGATGCAGGGTAATAGAGTGACGCTGGAAGTTTGAATCTCAAGTACCGCCAATTTTCTACGGCTCATTACATCCGAATTAGAGCCTGGGAGGCAAAGGGTTTTCAGTCCAAGGCCGCCTGGACAATTGCCTCCACCATAAGAGGTTTCTTAACCTTGGCTATTGTTTGCTTCAGAGTTACGTGTAGGCGACACTTGTATTCCAAAATGGCGTCGCCAAGAACGGTTTTTCTGGCAACCAGGAATAATGCTTCAGTTCGACGATGTCAACGAAAAAAAATGAAACGCTGTTTTCTGAGAATTTCAGTTATTAATTTGCGTATGGATCAAAAATAGAGGTTCTAAATTGTGCATGTGATATATTAAAGTTCGATTCCATGAGAGTATGTGGGTTATAGGCTACCACAAAAACACGGATTTTGTCAAAAAATGATGTCAACAAAGAGGACCACATAAAGGTTGTAAGACGCTTTGTTGACACACGGCAAAGCCCGTGCAGACAATTGCCTTTGCGGCATGTTTCCCATTATAACTCCATTCTCTTCGAATCTGTACGGTGCAGCAACAGAAAAGTAATAGATTTGGCGATCTGGGCTTGAGAACACGTCATCCGCTTAAATATTGAAGAGGCACTCAAGAACCAGAAGCCCGGTATCTCCCGCACACCTGTCCAACAATGACACAGCTAGTGGTCCATCGTCTGAAATCCATACCTACAATTGGCGCGCCAGGGGATCCCCGAAAGCTAACCAACACCCAACGCCGGAAAGAAAAAGGCGAAAAGAAAATCTGAAAGAAACATTTTCCACTGATGTCTCCAAATTGAAATCCCATGGTAAAACTTGGAGATTAC
Organism: Liolophura sinensis; assembly: GCF_032854445.1. Taxonomy (NCBI): domain Eukaryota; kingdom Metazoa; phylum Mollusca; class Polyplacophora; order Chitonida; family Chitonidae; genus Liolophura; species Liolophura sinensis. Next base: position 65,585,084 of record NC_088300.1, read on the forward strand.
CCCATGTTCTTCAAAACCCCTTGAACTCCTACTCTTTGCTCTGAACTGTTCCCAGAAATTTTAATTAAATGTTTAAGAGATTTCTCAGAGCACAAAACACAGAATGCACCCCATTGGAAGGAGGAAAAAAACAAAAAAAATACGCTCTGTATAATGAGTTGGTTTAATTAGTAGTGTTAATTTTCTTCCTAAACTTTGACATTGTCTGCTATGTGTTGTAGAGTTTTATGTTGTTCGAGCAGTACTCCAGTCAGTTGTACTACAAAGCACAAGTTAACAGAGGTGTATCATGAAACAGCCACATTTTTTAAATATAATGATAATACCAAAGTCAAGTATACCTGGCAATATCAACACGTGAGAAACAATGTTTCCCCCGTGGAGATGAAGCTTTTCACTTGGCGGTTGAATTGAGAATTGCAGCAATGGATATGAATTATAATAATCGGAAATCCTTCTTAAGCGTTAAGGCATTTGGCTGCTTCTACCTGAGTACTCGTGATTCCAGCCACTGCACAGATAAGTGCATCTTAATCCCCCACAACCACATCCACAAAAATAACATTAAAATCAATGTAAAACCCTCGATTATCTGGATAGCTCTTACTTCTATTGAGCACCGCTGAAGTTTGTTTTCCTGGCCATCACCACAATCCAGCTAAATCACTAAGTACTCTTCTATAGTAAAACAGGCGAAACATTGAAGGAGCCTGAATAACCCTGACTGATAACCAAGAGGCGCTGAATCACATTCTTCTGATTGTTGCCTTTGAAGACGTGCAGGACACCATCGACATTATTCCTTTCAGCCTGAAGGTTTAACAGACGCCTCATAACCAACTCGAGCAAGAAGCTTTCCCCCCCAAAAAAGCCCCTTAGGCAGTATCCCACGTGCGCGTTTTCTTGGTCAACCGATTAGCACCGGAAGGTAACATCACTGACTCGTACATTATTTCCAGCCAAACGTTCGTATCAGGGATGTTCAGGAAACAATAGTTTAGCCAGGGAGAAAATGGCATTCGTTTAATCCGTTGGTGAACAACAATGATGGTCATAATTGAAATTTACGAGCGAGTAAATGGCCAGAAGATTGACTGGAGCAAGTTCCTTCCGATTACAACAATGTTATGGCTACTGGATTTCTTGACTGTGCTTTCCGTGCGGATGATTTGAAGCAATCTACCAGAGCCGCCATTGTTCCTGAAGCTAGCGCAGTGTAACCTACTATGCCTAACTCCTTTGACAATTTTTCCATTCGGCCCAAACGCTAAATGTCCCTCTATTGTCAGAATCGACAGGCTATCTTTATCTCGGGGACATCTCCAATTGAAGACAGATGTTAGGTAACTGTCGTTTTACCGAATCAACTTCCATTTAATTTAATTCGCTGGTGAAGGACCTTAAAAAGCCAGATTGTAAAAGGTCTTTTCCGTTCTGACGCGATGATCTCACGGGGTACGGAGCGTGAAATTAGCCTGTAACAATGGTCGATCCTGCTTCCACCTCTCAATGAAGCTTTTAACGTCAAACGACGAAAAAAAGATCCTAATTACGAGCGAATTCGAAAATTCGATTGTTCGAGCTCATGTTTTCCGTGCAAGATGGTACAAACCAGGATTTCTTTATAGCTTTTTCAATTGTCGTTTCTCGCCGGCACCATCTGTTTTTTTGTTTTTTTTTTTTGTTTTTTTTTTTTGTTTTTTTTTTTGTACATATGAATGAGAAGAAAAGCTGGACATATATGCATATATATTATAAAACATAACGGCATTTGGAGGTAACCCCATTTGGGATTGAAAATAATTGCAAAATTTTCAAACCTCGAAACAGGATGCCCCCCCCCCCCCTCCGAAAATGACGGAAGCTACGTTTGAGTCAATAAATGATTCATTTGCAGAGTCTCTGGTTTGAGAAAAGAGCATTGCATGGGAGAAAAATACGCGTTTGTAGCCACACCTAATTGTTAATGCGGCACAAGCGCGTGTTAATGCCATGAACTAGGTAATAACACACCTTGACTTGCCAGGTAATCATCTCCTGTAAAACTGTAACATCGGCTACCTGGACATTAACTGTTTACCTAATCGTTCTAATTGAGGTAGAGACGGCTTGATGGCTCTGAACGGCCAGGGTAAACCCTCTTAGGGCAGGTAGACGCAAGGGTGCTCTAGCGAGACATCTCGGTGAAAAGAGCCGTCGACTTGGCACCCGAAACACTTAAACTCAGGGGGTTTAAGAGCAGTCTGTGATCTTATATGCCATTAAGAGAGAAAAAGAAGGAGGCGATGGAGAAAGATATCTGTCGCACCCCACCCTATAAGGAGTTCGCCATAAGTCATCCAAATGTCATTGGCCCGATAATAATCAAGTGATTTCCAGACAGAGGAATCCAATGGCTAAGAACTGAACTCGGTGGCGATTGATTCCTGATAGATGGCTGGAAACAATGGTGGCGTGTTAGTGATATACTAAATGCTAACTTATCTAAAGAAAAGGGAATCGTTCCAACATGTCAGAGTAACTATGGGGCCTTATGAATGGCTGGTGGGGGGGGACTACTTTGGCAAGAAATCCGAGCAGTTTGATGTAGTGATAAATTAGTACGAGATCACAAAGGACGATTACTACTGATAGAATCTGGAATACAAAAGTACGACTTACACAATGCAAATTTGGACAATATATACCTGTTTATGCATTCTGTGCTCGGAATAGCACATTGATCTATCTCAGTTAGTTCATTATGTACAATTTTTCATCATCCATGCCTTATAATTATTGTGCGAAAACGGCTGTACATAGAAATTTGTCAATGCCACAAAACGTTGTCTGCTTAATGGGCGCTCTTTCAAGGTTTTGTCAACCTTGTCAACAAATTGTTATTTTTACTTTGCAGAGCAGTTTAGAACGTCGTCCACGGAACATCTTAAGCCTGTGGATCAATAATAAACTTGTTTACAAAGTACGAATGTAATACAGGTGTATCTTAAAAATGCACTTGACGTATATCAATATATATAGATATAGATATGTAAATAGTTAAACAGTCCTCAGATTGACTTTAAATTTGATCCATCCACGGTCAAACGAAAAGAATTCAGCATAATTGGTCGTCTCTTTCTAAACATAAGGCTGAAGAGTCAATAGCGCTAAATTTTGAACCCGAGATTACGGGGTTTTTATCGAACTTTAAAGGTTTAAGTCAATAGTGAAAGGTAATTTTCGAGCGAAACATTTAGATTGTTCCTTTTGCAATTGGACTATGGGTGACGAATAGGAAATAATGAGCTTGTTATATGGTTTCAATATAACTTGGTTCCCTCTTGGTCAAGATAGTTGACAGTCATCCTGGCTGACCCCACAGGGTTTTATTGTTCCGTCCGATAAACTCAGGAACCTGATTAAGACGTTGCGATGTAAATCTAAGAGGGGAGGGGGTGAGCGCCTTCGGACTCTTCGTCTGCTCAAACAACGGGGATCTGGCCAGCGAAAATCAAGCGAAGCTTCATCCCTGACCACTTATCCGTCCGTCTTCTGGATGTCAATCAGTCTGATGTCTCCGAGACTCTGTCAGCTCGCTTCCTCAGCCAGTGATTGCTTTTACAGTAAGAAAACAGTATAAATGACTGAAAGAGTTGGCCCACGCTGCGCGGATGGCCGAGTTGAAGTACAGGGGGCTCATCTGCCCGGACCGCTCAACATGCCGCCTTTCTGAGTCTAAATGATTGGGAGCTTGCCGTGAGCGGGGACTGAAGCACTCTTCACTTGACAGAGTGGTCTTCCTCCACAGAACATCGAGTAGGTAGCAAACCGGCCATGTGCATGACAATATCCCTGATTTGCTAAAATCGCCGAATTACTCAGCCTTCTTAATCACTGAAGCCCAGGAAAGTTTTTAATTGGGATTCTGCCATGGCAGGCCAAGCAGATGGGGCGCAGTTCAGTCTACATCAACACGGTCACCAAATAATATGATTAAACCGTAAAATAACATTCGAGCAACGGAGCGAGATAACTCTTTTCAAATTGCAACATCTGAAATGAAACATCTTTAATTAGGGATCAAATTAAAAGCATTCTTCACTGTTAATAAGCTTCACAGCTTTCACCTATATCATAACTTATGATAAACACACGCGACAGCGCGTGTCAAGGAACAATTCATTTAATAAAGATAAAATCGCGTTGTCCAAATCCTTTAATTCTGCATTGTTCTAGAAATGTAGTATCATTGTTTATTGATCCCGTTATTGGATGCCGTTTAAGCGCCTTGGCACTAGAATCACTAAGGTGTCGTCAACATAGTAAGACTTAGTCATACTAACTTGAAAACAGTTTACTGCGTTAAAACTGAGATTTACCTTAAAGATTTTTTTATCTTAGCGCTATACGCATTAAGAATGAATGATTATGGTTTAACGCCACATCGGCAATATTTCAGCCATATCGTGGCGAACACGCATTAAGAGCATTTATGTTCAAATCCATGCTCAGGAATACCAAAAGTAAAGACAAACCCTGACTCAAGTATAAGAGCTAATCATCTAGAGAAAAATACACTTCAACCCAAACTGCAAGCAAACTTTACTGTAATACTGTATATTATAGGTGAATGTTGCATGTAGACAGACCTTGCGCTTCTTTGTCCTTATTGGGCAAACAGCCATACCAGCTTAAACAAACGGACAAATTCTGCATGTGCGCAAGTTATAGGCGAAGTTGAAGAAAAATACCTTTAAGTTGAATATTTATACAAAACAAGGAAACATTCAGACGTGCATCCATGATAATATAAATAAAAAGTGGAAATCCACTGGCTGCTACTGTAAGCTTTATCGCTTATAATGAATCTTTCTTGCATGGAATAATCCGTCATATACAGTTATTACGAACAAAACAGTCTGTTCTTGTATATATTTATTTATTTATTTATTTGATTGGTGTTTTACACTGTACTCAAGAATATTTCACTTATACGACGGTGGCCAGCATTGGTGGGAGGAAACCGGGCAGAGCGGGGAAAACTCACGACCATCCGCAGGTTGCTGGAAGACCTTCCCACTTACGACCGGAGAGTTTTTGTATATCCAGCGCAGTTTAATTTAAACACTGTGAAATTAAAGCCCTCTCATAAAGTTGGATTACATACATAGACACGAGTGATTTATATGATTGGTGTTAAACACCGTATAATGAAAAATTTTTTGGTCACTGACATCCGTCAGGTTTGGAGAATGTCAAAAGTTTCCGCGTGGTGTAGCCCACCGCATCATATATTGAATTATTTCATTGTCGTTTTACGCCTTACTCAAGAATATACTTATACGATGGCGGCCAGCATTGTAAAGGGAGGAAACCGGACAGAGCCCGAGGGAAACCACCGACCTTCAGCAGAAAACATTATGTTGTGTTGGAGTCGAGATTACCACCCCCGCCATGGTCAAACGCGAGCTTCGCTTTTTCTTACCTGTATATGTGGTCTATACGGTCAAGGTAAAAAAGCAATTATTGAAAACCTTGAGTTCATCAATTTCGCATATGATTTTACTTGTACCCTAATATTACTCACCACATATACATAGTAAATAATAAACTTGAGAAAGTCGACAAAGAAGTTATATTTCTTGTTACAATACTTTATTATTTTACATCGTAGGATTTAACACTTTCATCAACCTGATACCCAGGAATAAATACGCACGACAAGAGTCAACAGTTTGAAAACCAATCCCAATAAATGCCAAATTAACAGATTCCAAAGAAAATTCAAACATATCGTGATGTTTTGTCAAAGTAATAAATCGAGAGGCATAAAAGTGCATAGTGTTGCGGTGCTTTTGGTACTTGTCACCATACCAGATGGACAAATACAAAAAATTATAAATTATCATATTTGGAAGTAAATGTATGCACAAAAAGTACTAGAAAATCTCCAAAATAACATGATTAAACAGAAGTTATCAAAACGTTTACAATACATGTTGTAAATAGATTTACCAGGAGAACGTGAATGATGACAAAAGTTATTGTCTATTGCAATGAAACATCGACAAGACGGATATGCACACCCATCATTGCCGATTGAACATGTTTATAAAGGAAACCCTAGACGTCAGGCATCATGCATCACAGCATTCAAAGATGTATCCAAAAATACAATCAATATATGATTCTTCCTTCACCGACATATTTGAATCTTCCTTCACCGATATCTGTTTATTTATTCAAATACTCTTTTCAGGGGTATATATCAAAATCGCCATCTTCCAGGGTGTTCTAATAACATGTATACACAACTCAGCGAGTTAATAATGAATGAGGCAATCCAAGTATTATAAAGTGAACACTTATACTTCAACAAAATAAGCTACATTTTTCCGTTTTCCCACCTTTAATATGTATTCTGTGCGAGACATTATAGCACTTCTGGAAAGAACACGGCATCTTCATGGGGATTTTTTCCTTTCAAAAAAAATGTCAACTTGTTTAAAAACAAGAACCGAGACATTTCTTTATTTCAGATACTTCAGAATACTTTCGATTAAACAGTAAGCACCCACTGTATGAAACTGTATGAAAAGAATAATAAATCTGTGAACTTCGCATATACATATGGTTGGGACAAAATTGGGAGGCATTATTTGGTATACCGGTACATGCTGTATTATTTTATTTTAAATATTTAACACTGTTTTCTTCAAATACCAATAACATACAAAACACCCATAGCATAAATAAGTAAATAATTAACAGGTATGTGTTCCGTCTTAAAATAAATCTGGATCCATTAATATACGTTCTTGTGTACATGTATTTGGATCTATAACGAGTGTTGTATACAGTATCTTATATCGAGCAGACAGTTCAGGACAAAGAATATCATTCAATCATCTCAGATCCAAATGGAAGACAGGAAGCACTCGAAACTGGACACCTTGCAAATTGGACACCGTTTCTGGCACCTTTCCCCATAGTTTAACATACATGAATACAGCTGGATATGCAACATTTTACACCGTAAAACTGGAATGTTAACGTTTTCTTAGAGATTTCCTTGCATGTGTACATCCATTAAAAATTCCACTGCAAATTAAAAACGCTAATGACGTTTACCAGGTACATAATAATCTGTTTCGGCGATTGCAAAATTCGACTTTTGTTCTCTGTTTTGAGCTGAGACAATATAGCCATGATCAAACTCACATCATGGAAGAAACCTTTTCAATTTTTACTTCTACAGTTATATTACACCCTAAATCAACTAGAAGTTGATCCCAATTACATTAACATAAGAACAACCACTGACTTACACGTGATGCACGTAATACCAAATCAACAGGACAAGCTTCAAAGGGGAACGACTGTACAAGTCAACGGAACAAGAGGAATGACTATATACCTACACTCGTGACCCTATTACTATAAACACAAAACCATTCATATAGGACTATATGTTCAGCGAATCTTTGATCGTTTTTTCTTAACCCATGTTTAATTACTCAATCACAAGATTACTAACACAAAACAAATGGTAAATTCACTTGCAGATCGTGTAAAAACAACAGAAGTTTGTTCAATAAAGGTAATAAAACAGTAAAACCCAAAAACAAGTAAATTTACAGCAAAGTAAGCAATAAAAAAAATACGAGATTTTCTGTCTGTCATTAACTCCTGTGTATACACAACAAAATAAGGTGTTTCAGGGAAACTGACATCAGCACACATTAAAGAAATAAAAAAACCAAAAAAATTTCATTAATACGCCGTACTCAAAGAATATTTCACTGATATGGCGGCTTCCAACATAATAATGGGATGAAACCAGACAGAGGCCAAGGGAAAACCGTGACCACCCGCAGGTTGCTGGCAGATCTACCCACGAATGATCAGAGAGGAAGCCAGTATGATATGGACTTGATCTCACAGCTCAGCACTGGAGACAGGCTCCTGGGAATTTGTGCTGCGCTAATACGCTAACCACTCAGCCATGAAGGCCCAAACAAAAAACATGAAATAAAATAAAACATAACTTGAAAATGTATGTTTTATCATAAGACTAATTAAATAGCTCCCAGGAACTGGCTATATCTCACGGCTCATAAGATTTTATTAAAGAGCATTCTATTCACATAGATGAAGTTGATATCGTCACTTTGGCAAGGATTGTAACTGGAAACCAGGCACCCATAAAGGGGAAATAACTGTGCGACGTAAGGCCTAACTAGGAAGGGAGAGTTAACTCCCGTGTTTGGTTCTGAAATGCTGTGACTTTGACTATGTCACACATTAGAAACCTTTAATTACGTTTTGCTTTCCTTTTATCTACTAACTCAATCTACTTGTTACTTGCTCACATGTTGTAAGTCAAATGTTATTTAACCTTGCATCCTATAAACATTTTCAATTTGCCTCCAACACCAATGATGCTCTCATAAATTTCATTGTATTTGTTTCGAGATCATACACATCATCCTCATTTTATCCACAAAAATTTCAGACACAGGTCTAGTTGTAACTTCTCACATCAATTGCATTAAAGTGGCAGGTCTTACTTGAATGGGGACTCAAGGCTCTTGTCCACAAGGTGGATGCTCTTACCACAGTCAGATACACAGTGATGTCAAATAGAATTCTACTTCCACACCTTGAATCACTGTATCAAAAGTGGATGTAAGTGTTGCATATTGTTTCGACTGCCACATGACCATGTATATACATGTACACGTGTCTCAGGATACATAAAAAAAATTAGCGCTTTCTAATATTTCCTTTGGAGGCAACCCAGCTATTAGGCCATTATAGCATAAACCCCAAAAATTTCATAGCTTAAGAAAAAAAAATTAACCCCGCTCCCTAAATGGATATAGGGAGCTTCTTTTTTGTATAAAGAGGGGTTGCATGACTTACATCTGGCAGCCACATTGGACGACTGTGGCTATGCCAGCCCATGTAAATAGGATGCAAACATGGCTGATTGTTTATTGTTGACCGGCTGATGATGTCACCTGCAGCCCCTCTTTACATCAGGTATTCATTGAAAAAAGAAGTGAGCAAGTGTAAAGCATATAAAATATATAACACATGTATCTCGTAACACCCCAGCCCCCATGCCCACAACACACACACACACCTCAAGTCTTCCAGGTACCAAATATACTAATGTTAACCTTATGTATCATAAATATTTTTAGTCATTGCACATCTCTTTTGACATTCCCTAAGGGACGGCGAATACCTTACGCCAGGCTTGAACATGAGAGGTTATGGGTAGATTTAAAGGCATGAACAAAAGAATGTTTATGAAAGCTTTCTACCTTCATTCAAAGCAAAATTATAAACGCCAGAACGCGCAAAAACTAAGCAGGTCAAGTATAATGGGCACAAACCAAGCAAATCAAGCTCAAACCAATCCATGTATGAACTTATAAATACATGTAAATTCTTTTAAATACACGGTCATAATGCATAATACACATGTACAAAGACAAACATCTCTGCAGCAATACTCAGTCCTTAAAGCGCTGTTGTAAAAAGTTATTGCCTTCTTCTTTTGTGAAACCAAATGTGTTGTAGAATGGGATCATCTTATCCTTGCAGTCAAGAGTGACCTTATAAGACCCTAACTTCTTACTTAGTAGCGTCAAAACGTCAAGAAGTCTGAAATACACGGGAAAAACAAAGAAAAAAACAATTTATTTATTTATTTATTTATTCATTTGATTGGTGTTTTATGCTGTACTCGAGAATATTTCACTTATACGATGGCAGCCAGCATTATGGTGGGAGGAAACCGGGCAGGTCCCAGGGGAACCCATGACTATCAGCAAGTTGCTGACAGACCTTCTCACTACGGCCAGAGAGGAAGCCAGCCTGAGCTGGACTTGAGCTCACAGTGACCGCATTGGTGAGAGGCTCCTGGGTCATTACGCTACGCCAGTGCCCTAGACAAATGAGCCACGGGGGCCCCACAAAGAAGAAAAATCAGTGATTAAGAATACAAGCATGTATATTTACACCGCTAATTGTTACTATGTTGGGGGATCCTCCACCCATTCATTAGAGTCTCTTCACTGCAGGAGTCGCTTCTGTAACAGCACTGCTGAATTCTGAGGTATGTTTTTCCCTTGAATACAGGACAAGTATTAAAGTATGTACAACAGAATTTCAAGACGTTTTAGGAGAGAACAGCTGTCTGACCATTGATCAATCAGACTGCGTGCTTGAATCCAGTTCTGACTGGTTTAGCTGAAGTTTTTCTGAAGATTTTCTGAACTAACCGCGCTCTTTAGGCATGATCATCTCCTCCTCTTTAGACAAGATCAAGTCTATGTTCAGGAATCACAAGACACAGCCACAAGCCTATATAGCCTGTCAACTGTTACTGGTGACAACCTATAGAACCTCTAAAATTCACTACTCCAAAACATCTACGTACAGCTTTCCTAATTGTTTCCCCCTGTAGTCGTCGCTGACAACAACATCCTCTATTCTTGCTCTCTGAAAAAACAACAACAAATGAATGCATGATGAGAAATTACAGAGGCATAAAAATCAGTGAAGCAAAGTGCAATTCCTGGTAACAAGGACACATGTTTAAGTTCTGACTTAATCGTGTTAACAAGACAGCACCCTGGCTATGACATATTTCAATCGAAAGCAGGATAGTCAAGCTTTCTGAAAAGTATCATACTTTATTAATCTAGTGAGATTTCACTGAATAACATGTAAAACAAAAATGACAATACTGCACAAATGGCTGGTGTGAAACAAGGCAGCATTTATCTCCCCAGCAGACCTTAGGTCTCCTTAGACACGCTGTTCGAATTATACAAATACATTTTTTGTCGTTCATGTTAGCATTTAGTCAGCATGGAGTTGTGAATAACAAATATCACAGTCAGTGAAGTACTCATTAGGGATGCCGAAGATTTATGGGAATGAGAAGAGGGCATCTCATCGGACAATGCTTTAAATTAAATAAATCTTTTCAAATAATTTTTTTTCTCTGAATTTATTACAGCTGGAAATTTTAAACTTTGCCCTGTCTTTCTCGCATACAAAGGATGTTTTTTTTCTCTGTTTTCTTTTATTACATACAGTAAAATTATTGAAATGCCTTGTTTAAGCTGATGTATTTTCTCTAATAATAACTAGGTCAGCACTGCCCTCATCTTAGGAGCCACCACTACAAAATTGAAGTATAAAATCCAGCGACAGTTGAATGTCTAGATCCCCCTCAGTGGTGCTTAGGTTTATTTTCATTTTTGTCAGAACTGAGCGTCAATCCAGTTGTGCAATAATCCTGTTGTAATTTAGCAAAAAGAATTAGCGGTACCTGCACACCCCCTCTGGAGGCTATGACCTGAACCAGAAATACCTCGGCCGTGCCTATGCAGACTACTTGTCAACTGTATAAATGATATAGTAGACCCACTGTATGTCCAATTTCTAAGAAAGCTATTTATCACTTGGTCCTTCCTCGGCGAAGTCCACAACTTTAATCTGCCACAGGCTACTGCTTAGACTATTAAATGAGAAATACCTTCGATGTTTGGGAGCTAGAGTAAACATGACGTCACCTTGCTGTCAACAAGAAGCTGTGACAAGATAAAGTTTAAGTGAACTTTTACTGGGTTGGAAAAAATCAAAAAAAATATTTAATGCCGGTTTAAGATACTTGTAATTGAAGTCTTTCAGTGGACATAAACAAGGAGCTGTCTTTCACTTTAAAACCCCAAAAAACAAATACATGTAATTAATCTTTAGTGATTTCAAAAGAGGGGTGGGAGAAGACCTAAACAACCACACGCACTTTGTTCTGACCTGCTTGGTAGCCCTAAAAAAAACAACTTTTAATCTGGAAATCTTATGAGGCCATGGGGCGACCAGTGTTAAAGAAAGCGGAAACATGATGCTGCGTCAACCGCATCCTGTGCTCATATGGCTAAAAGTCTAAACAAGGTTCAGGTGACCAAACAGTTGTGTTCTTGAGTTTCAGAAATGGAGAAGGTTGGAAGCATTCAACTATATATATTTTTTTATTTGATTGATGTTTTGCGCCATACTCAAGGATATTTCCTTATATGACAGCGGCCATCCGCAGGTTGCTGCCAGACCCATTTACCTATAGGTTCCTACACACAGTCAGTTTAAAAGAAATGGGAGTTTGCCATCTGTAATTGTAAATTTTAGGGACCTACAACAGGCTAGTTACAATATAAATCATTCACTAACACCCCTGAAGAAAATAAAACTTTCACCTCACAATAATCCTCAATATTCTACCTGTACTCACCGTAGCAGCTGTATGAATGAACTTTTGTTCCAGGAACAGTGTTGCTGTTCCTATAACCTGGTTAATTCTCGTATCTTCCAGGACCGTTACATAATAGGTGTGTGGACAACTCTTCATGGATGTAAAACGTTCTGTCAACAGATTTGCATACACCATTTTAATTAATTTACCTGCCAGATGCACACGGTTATGAAATACAAATGAATGGATTTATTCATTTATTTCACTTAACACTGTACTCTAGAATATTTCACTCACACAACGGCAGCTAGCATTATGGTGTGAGGAAACCCAACACAACCTAGGGGAAACCCACAATCATGTACAGGTTGGTGGCAGACCTTTCCACATACGTCTGTAAAGGAGGCCAGCATGAGCTGGACTAAAAATCACAGCGGAACCTCTGTGGGCGAGGTGTGACCACTGCAAGAGCCTCTCACCAATGCAGACGCTGTGAGTTCAAGTCCAGCTCACTCTGGCTTCCTCTCAGACCGTACGTGGGAAAATCTGCCAGCAGCCTGCGGATGGTTGTGAGTTTCCCCCGGGCCCTGCCTGAATTCCTCCCATCATAATGCTGGCTGCCATTGTGAAATATTTTTGATTATGGTGTATGTCAAAAGAATAAATCATGTAAATAAAATCACAGCAACCACGTTGGTCAGAGCTCCCAGGGAGCCCATTGAAGGCGTTTAGGTAATGGGGAAACACTGTACATTTGTATACAAAACAAATGATGTCGGATGGACAATAAATGTCAAAAAAATTACCAAAAAAATCATATAACTTTGAAAGTTATATCAAAATCAGTGAACTGATGTCAATTTTTCTGCCTGTGATGTTTCAGCATGATAATTCTTAATGTTTCTCACATCAGCTCTATAATTTATAATCCTGCCAATAAAGTAGTAAGGACTGAAGACATGACTACATTGGTGAAGGATTTGTCATTCCAACTGAAACAGTTTAAGACCACTGCTTTCAAGGCTTTCCGATCACGTAAATATATCTTCTAAAGTAAAAACTGCTGAGATCGACCACATTTCCCACAATTTACATAATTTTAGACACAGTTTTGTTTTTAATTTTAATACACCCCTGGAATAAGATTTACTCCACTTGGTAAACAGCAATATAAATTGGTGTCACTTTAGTATGAAGTAGGCCTAATATACTTCTACTGTACATATAATTTGAACTTATGTCTATTTCCTACATGTCTACGTGTTTAGTTGACATGTACATTCCACCTTAGAAACAAACATACCTTTAAACAATTCTCTAGAGATATCTCCTACTTTTGTTAACTGGGACAAGAGCTGTAGAAAACCTGAGAGAAAAAACAAAAAATATCATATTTACTGAGCAAAGACAACAATGACTTTTAGATGTACTTTAAAATTAAATACTGGAAAACTCAAAAAAGAGTCACAGTCACTTCCACAACAGGTCAAATCAAGGTGTTCCCTTGTTGCAGACAGGACCCAATGTTTAGGCCTCGCTTGAATGTCATGCTAAATACTACAGAAAAGATGGCCCCGAAGCATTTGGAAATTATATGAATTTCAAACTTATTCGATTTTTCAACATTTCACTACCAGGTGTATACATTTGCCATCATAAAGTACATGTCCATAGCCAGACGTAGCTCTTCAAACAGGCTCTGCTGGATATTTGCCAGAATGACGTCAAGAATATTTACATATACATCAGTTTAAAATCAATATTAACAAAATGTATGTCACGTTTCAAACATGTAATAATGGCACAAGGCAGCCTACTCTATATAAATATTGGATATATATATATATGTGTCATTCTGAGATCAAGTGGATGGTGTTAACTGATCTAATGGATTTTTTACAAGCACCATTATAGACTTTGGGGGAGATCAAATCAAAACCAGATTAACATCCATCACGAAATACGGAGATTAACACCTATAGTGATTATCCAGAGCCAAAAAAAAAAGTTGATTTCAAAGCGAATCCAACAAGGCACTTAAGCTATATTTCAACTAAACAACTGATTAAAACTTTAGAGGAAAAACAAACGTGCGAAATATGGGCCCCACTGCAACCACAGTGTTGATTTATTGGTCGTGGTGACACTATTATATTTACATTGTTACTTACAGCTTTTTTCTCTATTACATTTGTATAAGGGTATTGTGTGAAGTAAATCCACAACAAAATCTGTGACTCTGAAAGACACATACATGTAGCAGTACACAATTCATGACTCCCGAATACACATGTACCAGTTTTTCTATTGTTTACAGAATTCTCTGGAGCCGCACTTTCAGTCCAACCCTAAAACTAAACAGACAAATAAAGCTAAGCAGACACTGTCTTTAAAGATATAGTGAAGTCCACCTGGAGTTTTTCCAGTATTTCATGACTATACAGTTGCTGTAGCTGGTATATGTTCTCTGTTGTCTGATGAAGGCAATGTTTTTAAATCAACTGAATTCAGACGTGACCCAAGTACATGTTAATGCAAACTTTCATCGGATTACATTAACCCAGATGGCATGTAAAGTTACCAATCAAGGTAAACGAATCGAATTTTTGTCCAGATAAAGTTTTAAAGATTCTCACATGCTAATTATTATTATGATGATGGTTATTATTTAACTTTATATCGCTTGTAACTAAAGACTGTTTAACACCTGTAATTCATTGCTTGTCTTTATCATACATAAGGGGCCCAGGATCTTCCTGTTTTTCATGACCATACAAGGCCAGACAGCCTATACAGCACTTGTGAAATTTACAGGATATCTGTGTACAAACAGACACATGTTATAGACTTGCATTCTGTCTGAAATAGGAATAACTTCAAAGATAAATTTCTAGAGCGGAAAGACCATCCTATCTGGCTTACAGTCTACTTCTCTCCCTAGCATAGCACAGACGATAAGTTTAATTGTATGATGGTAGGAAGTATATTAAATATCAATGCTGTAGTATAGGATAGCCTCAAAATCACATGAAGTACCTTTGTGATAATCAGAACATAGTGATGTAACCCTAAGGTTAAACAGAATCCATGTGTAATCTCATAAATTTTAGCCCATTTGACACTTGAATGTATTATTCTAATGGTTATTGTGAGGCTTACAATGTTAATGTTAATGTGAGACTTACAAAAAGTTTCTGAACAAGCACTTCAAACAAAAATATTTCACTGGATAAATGTCATATAATCTCTTATCTGAAATGACCCGTCCACATAACCTCATTACACACAAATACCAAAGGCCAGGGGTCAAAGGAAATGATTCTGACACGTATGTCAAACATGGACACAAACAATCCAAGCTGACCTGATAGACTGTGGGGGTCTAAAAATACACAGGCAGTTCAAGTGTAAACAAGGTAAATGCCATTCCACGTGAAGATCCTATATAGACTGCACTGCTCAGGTTAACGAATAAGTGGGTGAGATTTTTTTTTTTAACAGAACATAACAGTTTCACACATCATTCATGAAATGTTTATACTGTATTAAATGCACTACAAAGAATAAAAGGATATTTTACATCAACAAATTAACCAACAGTTTTTACTGCCCAATACAGTACAGCATTCTTTAGCCACACATCGTACCTACACTTTACATTTTCTACTACTGACAGACAAAATCAGAAACCATTAAGTATGCATGCAAAAATATAACCAAAGACTCTTATACACGTGTACTTAGGTTTACC